>NW_027149956.1:0-217691 GCF_031143425.1 Pleurodeles waltl | reverse complement strand
GAGGAAAACAGAGGTGTTTTTTTGCAAAAATGCCTACCTGTAGATTTTGGCCTGTAGCTCAGCCGCCACCTAGGGAAACCTACCAAAGCTGTGCATTTCTGAAAACTAGAGACCTAGGGGGAATCCAAGATGGGGGTGACTTGTGTGGCTCGGACCAGGTTCTGTTACCCAGAATCCTTTGCAAACCTCAAAATTTGGCTAAAAAAAACACATGTTCCTCACATTTCTGTGGCAGAAAGTTCTGGAATCTGAGAGGAGCCACAAATTTCCTTCCACCCAGCGTTCCCCCACGTCTCCCGATAAAAATGATACCTCACTTGTGTGGGTAGGCCTAGCGCACGCGACAGGAAACACCCCGAAGCGCAACGTGGACACAGCCAAATTTTTGAAGGAAAACAGAGGTGTTTTTTTGCAAAGTGCCTACCTGTAGATTTTGGTCTGTAGCTCAGCCGCCACCTAGGGGAAACCTACCAAACCTGTGCATTTCTGAAAACTAGAGACCTAGGGGAATCCAAGATGGGGTGACTTGTGTGGCTCGGACCAGGTTCTGTTACCCAGAATCCTTTGCAAACCTCAAAATTTGGCTAAAAAAAACACATGTTCCTCACATTTCTGTGGCAGAAAGTTCTGGAATCTGAGAGGAGCCACGAATTTCCTTCCACCCAGCGTTCCCCCAAGTCTCCCGATAAAAATGATACCTCACTTGTGTGGGTAGGGCCTAGCGCCCCGCGACAGGAAACGCCCCAAAGCGCAACGTGGACACAGCCAAATTTTTGGAGGAAAACAGAGGTGTTTTTTGCAAAGTGCCTACCTGTAGATTTTGGCCTGTAGCTCAGCCGCCACCTAGGGGAAACCTACCAAAGCTGTGCATTTCTGAAAACTAGAGACCTAGGGGAATCCAAGATGGGGTGACTTGTGTGGCTCGGACCAGGTTCTGTTACCCTGAATCCTTTGCAAACCTCAAAATTTGGCTAAAAAAAACACATGTTCCTCACATTTCTGTGGCAGAAAGTTCTGGAATCTGAGAGGTGCCACAAATTTCCTTCCACCCAGCGTTCCCCCACGTCTCCCGATAAAAATGATACTTCAGTTGTGTGGGTAGGCCTAGCGCCCGCGACAGGAAACGCCCCCAAAGCGCAACGTGGGACACAGCCAAATTTTTGAAGGAAAACAGAGGTGTTTTTTGCAAAGTGCCTACCTGTAGATTTTGCCCTGTAGCTCAGCCGCCACCTAGGGAAACCTACCAAACCTGTGCATTTCTGAAAACTAGAGACCTAGGGGAATCCAAGATGGGGTGACTTGTGTGGCTCGGACCAGGTTCTGTTACCCAGAATCCTTTGCAAACCTCAAAATTTGGCTAAAAAAAACACATGTTCCTCACATTTCTGTGGCAGAAAGTTCTGGAATCTGAGAGGAGCCACAAATTTCCTTCCACCCAGCGTTCCCCCACGTCTCCCGATAAAAATGATTCCTCACTTGTGTGGGTAGGCCTAGCGCCCGCGACAGGAAACACCCCAAAGCGCAATGTGGACACAGCCAAATTTTTGAAGGAAAACAGAGGTGTTTTTTGCAAAGTGCCTACCTGTAGATTTTGGCCTGTAGCTCAGCCGCCACCTAGGGAAAACCTACCAAACCTGTGCATTTCTGAAAACTAGAGTCCTAGGGGAATCCAAGATGGGGTGACTTGTGTGGCTCGGACCAGATTCTGTTACCCAGAATCCTTTGCAAACCTCAAAATTTGGCTAAAAAAACACATGTTCCTCACATTTCTGTGGCAGAAAGTTCTGGAATCTGAGAGGAGCCACAAATTTCCTTCCACCCAGCGTTCCCCCATGTCTCCCGATAAAAATGATACCTCACTTGTGTGGGTAGGCCTAGCGCCCGCGACATGAAACGCCCCAAAGCGCAACGTGGACACAGCCAAATTTTTGGAGGAAAACAGAGGTGTTTTTTGCAAAATGCCTACCTGTAGATTTTGGCCTGTAGCTCAGCCGCCACCTAGGGAAACCTACCAAAGCTGTGCATTTCTGAAAACTAGAGACCTAGGGGAATCCAAGATGGGGTGACTTGTGTGGCTCGGACCAGGTTCTGTTACCCAGAATCCTTTGCAAACCTCAAAATTTGGCTAAAAAAACACATGTTCCTCACATTTCTGTGGCAGAAAGTTCTGGAATCTGAGAGGAGCCACAAATTTCCTTCCACCCAGCGTTCCCCACGTCTCCCGATAAAAATGATACCTCACTTGTGTGGGTAGGCCTAGCGCCCGCGACAGGAAAGGCCCCAAAGCGCAACGTGGACACAGCCAAATTTTTGAAGGAAAACAGAGGTGTTTTTTGCAAAGTGCCTACCTGTAGATTTTGGTCTGTAGCTCAGCCGCCACCTAGGGGAAACCTACCAAACCTGTGCATTTCTGAAAACTAGAGACCTAGGGGAATCCAAGATGGGGTGACTTGTGTGGCTCGGACCAGGTTCTGTGTTACCCAGAATCCTTTGCAAACCTCAAAATTTGGCTAAAAAAACACATGTTCCTCACATTTCTGTGGCAGAAAGTTCTGGAATCTGAGAGGAGCCACAAATTTCCTTCCACCCAGCGTTCCCCCACGTCTCCCCGATAAAAATGATACCTCACTTGTGTGGGTAGGCCTAGCGCCCGCGACAGGAAAGGCCCCAAAGCGCAACGTGGACACAGCCAAATTTTTGAAGGAAAACAGAGGTGTTTTTTGCAAAGTGCCTACCTGTAGATTTTGGCCTGTAGCTCAGCCGCCACCTAGGGAAACCTACCAAAGCTGTGCATTTCTGAAAACTAGAGACCTAGGGGAATCCAAGATGGGGTGACTTGTGTGGCTCGGACCAGGTTCTGTTACCCAGAATCCTTTGCAAACCTCAAAATTTGGCTAAAAAAACACATGTTCCTCACATTTCTGTGGCAGAAAGTTCTGGAATCTGAGAGGAGCCACAAATTTCCTTCCAACCCAGCGTTCCCCCCATGTCTCCCGATAAAAATGATACCTCACTTGTGTGGGTAGGGCCTAGCGCCTCCGACAGGAAATGCCCCAAAGCGCAACGTGGACACGGCCAAATTTTTGAAGGAAAAACAGAGGTGTTTTTGGCAAAGTGCCTACCTGTAGATTTTGGCCTGTAGCTCAGCCGCCACCTAGGGAAACCTACCAAACCTGTGCATTTCTGAAAACTAGAGACCTAGGGGGAATCCAAGATGGGGTGACTTGTGTGGCTCGGACCAGGTTCTGTTACCCAGAATCCTTTGCAAACCTCAAAATTTGGCTAAAATAACACATGTTCCTCACATTTCTGTGGCAGAAAGTTCTGGAATCTGAGAGGAGCCACAAATTTCCTTCCACCCAGCGTTCCCCCATGTCTCCCGATAAAATGATACCTCACTTGTGTGGGTAGGCCTAGCGCCCGCGACAGGAAAGCACCCCAAAGCGCAACGTGGACACAGCCAAATTTTTGAAGGAAAACAGAGGTGTTTTTTGCAAAGTGCCTACCTGTAGATTTTGCCCTGTAGCTCAGCCGCCACCTAGGGAAACCTACCAAACCTGTGCATTTCTGAAAACTAGAGACCTAGGGGAATCCAAGATGGGGTGACTTGTGTGGCTCGGACCAGGTTCTGTTACCCAGAATCCTTTGCAAACCTCAAAATTTGGCTAAAAAAAACACATGTTCCTCACATTTCTGTGGCAGAAAGTTCTGGAATCTGAGAGGTGCCACAAATTTCCTTCCACCCCAGCGCTCCCCCTACGTCTCCCGATAAAAATGATACTTCACTTGTGTGGGTAGGCCTAGCGCCCGCGACAGGGAAACGCCCCAAAGCGCAACGTGGACACAGCCAAATTTTTGAAAGAAAACAGAGGTGTTTTTTGCAAAGTGCCTACCTGTAGATTTTGGCCTGTAGCTCAGCCGCCACCTAGGGAAACCTACCAAACCTGTGCATTTCTGAAAACTAGAGACCTAGGGGAATCCAAGATGGCGTGACTTGTGTGGCTCGGACCAGGTTCTGTTACCCAGAATCCTTTGCAAACCTCAAAATTTGGCTAAAAAAAACACATGTTCCTCACATTTCTGTGGCAGAAAGTTCTGGAATCTGAGAGGAGCCACAAATTTCCTTCCACCCAGCGTTCCCCCCACGTCTCCCGATAAAAATGATACCTCACTTGTGTGGGTAGGCCTAGCGCCCGCGACAGGAAAGGCCCCAAAGCGCAACGTGGACACAGCCAAATTTTTGAAGGAAAACAGAGGTGTTTTTTGCAAAGTGCCTACCTGTAGATTTTGGTCTGTAGCTCAGCCGCCACCTAGGGAAACCTACCAAACCTGTGCATTTCTGAAAACTAGAGTCCTAGGGGAATCCAAGATGGGGTGACTTGTGTGGCTCGGACCAGATTCTGTTACCCAGAATCCTTTGCAAACCTCAAAATTTGGCTAAAAAAACACATTTTCCTCACATTTCTGTGGCAGAAAGTTCTGGAATCTGAGAGGTGCCACAAATTTCCTTCCACCCAGCGTTCCCCCACGTCTCCCGATAAAAATGATACTTCACTTGTGTGGGTAGGGCCTAGCGCCCGCGACAGGAAACGCCCCAAAGCGCAACGTGGACACAGCCAAATTTTTGAAGGAAAACAGAGGTGTTTTTTGCAAAGTGCCTACCTGTAGATTTTGGCCTGTAGCTCAGCCGCCACCTAGGGAAACCTAACAAACCTGTGCATTTCTGAAAACTAGAGACCTAGGGGAATCCAAGATGGGGTGACTTGTGTGGCTCGGACCAGGTTCTGTTACCCAGAATCCTTTGCAAACCTCAAAATTTGGCTAAAAAAAACACATGTTCCTCACATTTCTGTGGCAGAAAGTTCTGGAATCTGAGGAGGAGCCACAAATTTCCTTCCACCCAGCGTTCCCCCCACGTCTCCCGATAAAAATGATTCCTCACTTGTGTGGGTAGGCCTAGCACCCGCGACAGGAAACACCCCAAAGCGCAATGTGGACACAGCCAAATTTTTGAAGGAAAACAGAGGTGTTTTTTGCAAAGTGCCTACCTGTAGATTTTGGCCTGTAGCTCAGCCGCCACCTAGGGGAAACCTACCAAACCTGTGCATTTCTGAAAACTAGAGTCCTAGGGGAATCCAAGATGGGGTGACTTGTGTGGCTCGGACCAGATTCTGTTACCCAGAATCCTTTGCAAACCTCAAAATTTGGCTAAAAAAAACACATGTTCCTCACATTTCTGTGCAGAAAGTTCTGGAATCTGAGAGGAGCCACAAATTTCCTTCCACCCAGCGTTCCCCCATGTCTCCCGATAAAAATGATACCTCACTTGTGTGGGTAGGCCTAGCGCCCGCGACATGAAACGCCCCAAAGCGCAACGTGGACACAGCCAAATTTTTGGAGGAAAACAGAGGTGTTTTTTGCAAAATGCCTACCTGTAGATTTTGGCCTGTAGCTCAGCCGCCACCTAGGGAAACCTACCAAAGCTGTGCATTTCTGAAAACTAGAGACCTAGGGGAATCCAAGATGGGGTGACTTGTGTGGCTCGGACCAGGTTCTGTTACCCAGAATCCTTTGCAAACCTCAAAATTTGGCTAAAAAAACACATGTTCCTCACATTTCTGTGGCAGAAAGTTCTGGAATCTGAGAGGAGCCACAAATTTCCTTCCACCCAGCGTTCCCCCCACGTCTCCCGATAAAAATGATACCCTCACTTGTGTGGGTAGGCCTAGCGCCCGCGACAGGAAAGGCCCCAAAGCGCAACGTGGACACAGCCAAATTTTTGAAGGAAAACAGAGGTGTTTTTTGCAAAGTGCCTACCTGTAGATTTTGGTCTGTAGCTCAGCCGCCACCTAGGGAAACCTACCAAAACCTGTGCATTTCTGAAAACTAGAGACCTAGGGGAATCCAAGATGGGGTGACTTGTGTGGCTCGGACCAGGTTCTGTTACCCAGAATCCTTTGCAAACCTCAAAATTTGGCTAAAAAAACACATGTTCCTCACATTTCTGTGGCAGAAAGTTCTGGAATCTGAGAGGAGCCACAAATTTCCTTCCACCCAGCGTTCCCCCACGTCTCCCGATAAAAATGATACCTCACTTGTGTGGGTAGGCCTAGCGCCCCGCGACAGGAAAGGCCCCAAAGCGCAACGTGGACACAGCCAAATTTTTGAAGGAAAACAGAGGTGTTTTTTGCAAAGTGCCTACCTGTAGATTTTGGCCTGTAGCTCAGCCGCCACCTAGGGAAACCTACCAAACCTGTGCATTTCTGAAAACTAGTGTCCTAGGGGAATCCAAGATGGGGTGACTTGTGTGGCTCGGACCAGGTTCTGTTACCCAGAATCCTTTGCAAACCTCAAAATTTGGCTAAAAAAACACATGTTCCTCACATTTCTGTGGCAGAAAGTTCTGGAATCTGAGAGGAGCCACAAATTTCCTTCCACCCAGCGTTCCCCCCATGTCTCCCGATAAAAATGATACCTCACTTGTGTGGGTAGGCCCTAGCGCCTCCGACAGGAAACGCCCCAAAGCGCAACGTGGACACGGCCAAATTTTTGAAGGAAAACAGAGGTGTTTTTGGCAAAGTGCCTACCTGTAGATTTTGGCCTGTAGCTCAGCCGCCACCTAGGGAAACCTACCAAACCTGTGCATTTCTGAAAACTAGAGACCTAGGGGAATCCAAGATGGGGTGACTTGTGTGGCTCGGACCAGGTTCTGTTACCCAGAATCCTTTGCAAACCTCAAAATTTGGCTAAAATAACACATGTTCCTCACATTTCTGTGGCAGAAAGTTATGGAATCTGAGAGGAGCCACAAATTTCCTTCCACCCAGCGTTCCCCCATGTCCTCCCGATAAAAATGATACCTCACTTGTGTGGGGTAGGCCTAGCGCCCGCGACAGGAAAGGCCCCAAAGCGCAACGTGGACACAGCCAAATTTTTGAAGGAAAACAGAGGTGTTTTTTGCAAAGTGCCTACCTGTAGATTTTGGCCTGTAGCTCAGCCGCCACCTAGGGAAACCTACCAAACCTGTGCATTTCTGAAAACTAGTGTCCTAGGGGAATCCAAGATGGGGTGACTTGTGTGGCTCGGACCAGGTTCTGTTACCCAGAATCCTTTGCAAACCTCAAAATTTGGCTAAAAAAAACACATGTTCCCTCACATTTCTGTGGCAGAAAGTTCTGGAATCTGAGAGGAGCCACAAATTTCCTTCCACCCAGCGTTCCCCCCATGTCTCCCGATAAAAAATGATACCTCACTTGTGTGGGTAGGCCTAGCGCCCGCGACATGAAACGCCCCAAAGCGCAACGTGGACACAGCCAAATTTTTGGAGGAAAACAGAGGTGTTTTTTGCAAAATGCCTACCTGTAGATTTTGGCCTGTAGCTCAGCCGCCACCTAGGGAAACCTACCAAAGCTGTGCATTTCTGAAAACTAGAGACCTAGGGGAATCCAAGATGGGGTGACTTGTGTGGCTCGGACCAGGTTCTGTTACCCAGAATCCTTTGCAAACCTCAAAATTTGGCTAAAAAAAACACATGTTCCTCACATTTCTGTGGCAGAAAGTTCTGGAATCTGAGAGGAGCCACAAATTTCCTTCCACCCAGCGTTCCCCCCCACGTCTCCCGATAAAAATGATACCTCACTTGTGTGGGTAGGCCTAGCGCACGCGACAGGAAACACCCCGAAGCGCAACGTGGACACAGCCAAATTTTTGAAGGAAAACAGAGGTGTTTTTTGCAAAGTGCCTACCTGTAGATTTTGGTCTGTAGCTCAGCCGCCACCTAGGGAAACCTACCAAACCTGTGCATTTCTGAAAACTAGAGACCTAGGGGAATCCAAGATGGGGTGACTTGTGTGGCTCGGACCAGGTTCTGTTACCCAGAATCCTTTGCAAACCTCAAAATTTGGCTAAAAAAACACATGTTCCTCACATTTCTGTGGCAGAAAGTTCTGGAATCTGAGAGGAGCCACAAATTTCCTTCCACCCAGCGTTCCCCCACGTCTCCCGATAAAAATGATACCTCACTTGTGTGGGTAGGCCTAGCGCCCGCGACAGGAAAGGCCCCAAAGCGCAACGTGGACACAGCCAAATTTTTGAAGGAAAACAGAGGTGTTTTTTGCAAAGTGCCTACCTGTAGATTTTGGCCTGTAGCTCAGCCGCCACCTAGGGAAACCTACCAAACCTGTGCATTTCTGAAAACTAGTGTCCTAGGGGAATCCAAGATGGGGTGACTTGTGTGGCTCGGACCCAGGTTCTGTTACCCAGAATCCTTTGCAAACCTCAAAATTTGGCTAAAAAAAACACATGTTCCTCACATTTCTGTGGCAGAAAGTTCTGGAATCTGAGAGGAGCCACAAATTTCCTTCCACCCAGCGTTCCCCCCATGTCTCCCGATAAAAATGATACCTCACTTGTGTGGGTAGGCCTAGCGCCTCCGACAGGAAACGCCCCAAAGCGCAACGTGGACACGGCCAAATTTTGAAGGAAAACAGAGGTGTTTTTGGCAAAGTGCCTACCTGTAGATTTTGGCCTGTAGCTCAGCCGCCACCTAGGGAAACCTACCAAACCTGTGCATTTCTGAAAACTAGAGACCTAGGGGAATCCAAGATGGGGTGACTTGTGTGGCTCGGACCAGGTTCTGTTACCCAGAATCCTTTGCAAACCTCAAAATTTGGCTAAAATAACACATGTTCCTCACATTTCTGTGGCAGAAAGTTCTGGAATCTGAGAGGAGCCACAAATTTCCTTCCACCCAGCGTTCCCCCATGTCTCCCGATAAAAATGATACCTCACTTGTGTGGGTAGGCCTAGCGCCCGCGACAGGAAAGGCCCCAAAGCGCAACGTGGACACAGCCAAATTTTTGAAGGAAAACAGAGGTGTTTTTTGCAAAGTGCCTACCTGTAGATTTTGGCCTGTAGCTCAGCCGCCACCTAGGGAAACCTACCAAACCTGTGCATTTCTGAAAACTAGTGTCCTAGGGGAATCCAAGATGGGGTGACTTGTGTGGCTCGGACCAGGTTCTGTTACCCAGAATCCTTTGCAAACCTCAAAATTTGGCTAAAAAAACACATGTTCCTCACATTTCTGTGGCAGAAAGTTCTGGAATCTGAGAGGAGCCACAAATTTCCTTCCACCCAGCGTTCCCCCATGTCTCCCGATAAAAATGATACCTCACTTGTGTGGGTAGGCCTAGCGCCTCCGACAGGAAACGCCCCAAAGCGCAACGTGGACACGGCCAAATTTTTGAAGGAAAACAGAGGTGTTTTTGGCAAAGTGCCTACCTGTAGATTTTGGCCTGTAGCTCAGCCGCCACCTAGGGAAACCTACCAAACCTGTGCATTTCTGAAAACTAGAGACCTAGGGGAATCCAAGATGGGGTGACTTGTGTGGCTCGGACCAGGTTCTGTTACCCAGAATCCTTTGCAAACCTCAAAATTTGGCTAAAATAACACATGTTCCTCACATTTCTGTGGCAGAAAGTTCTGGAATCTGAGAGGAGCCACAAATTTCCTTCCACCCAGCGTTCCCCCATGTCTCCCGATAAAAATGATACCTCACTTGTGTGGGTAGGCCTAGCGCCCGCGAGAGGAAACACCCCAAAGCGCAACGTGGACACAGCCAAATTTTTGAAGGAAAACAGAGGTGTTTTTTGCAAAGTGCCTACCTGTAGATTTTGCCCTGTAGCTCAGCCGCCACCTAGGGAAACCTACCAAACCTGTGCATTTCTGAAAACTAGAGACCTAGGGGAATCCAAGATGGGGTGACTTGTGTGGCTCGGACCAGGTTCTGTTACCCAGAATCCTTTGCAAACCTCAAAATGTGGCTAAAAAAAACACATGTTCCTCACATTTCTGTGGCAGAAAGTTCTGGAATCTGAGAGGTGCCACAAATTTCCTTCCACCCAGCGCTCCCCTACGTCTCCCGATAAAAATGATACTTCACTTGTGTGGGTAGGCCTAGCGCCCGCGACAGGAAACGCCCCAAAGCGCAACGTGGACACAGCCAAATTTTTGAAAGAAAACAGAGGTGTTTTTTGCAAAGTGCCTACCTGTAGATTTTGGCCTGTAGCTCAGCCGCCACCTAGGGAAACCTACCAAACCTGTGCATTTCTGAAAACTAGAGACCTAGGGGAATCCAAGATGGCGTGACTTGTGTGGCTCGGACCAGGTTCTGTTACCCAGAATCCTTTGCAAACCTCAAAATTTGGCTAAAAAAACACATGTTCCTCACATTTCTGTGGCAGAAAGTTCTGGAATCTGAGAGGAGCCACAAATTTCCTTCCACCCAGCGTTCCCCCACGTCTCCCGATAAAAATGATACCTCACTTGTGTGGGTAGGCCTAGCGCCCGCGACAGGAAAGGCCCCAAAGCGCAACGTGGACACAGCCAAATTTTTGAAGGAAAACAGAGGTGTTTTTTGCAAAGTGCCTACCTGTAGATTTTGGTCTGTAGCTCAGCCGCCACCTAGGGAAACCTACCAAACCTGTGCATTTCTGAAAACTAGAGACCTAGGGGAATCCAAGATGGGGTGACTTGTGTGGCTCGGACCAGGTTCTGTTACCCAAAATCCTTTGCAAACCTCAAAATTTGGCTAAAAAAACACATGTTCCTCACATTTCTGTGGCAGAAAGTTCTGGAATCTGAGAGGAGCCACAAATTTCCTTCCACCCAGCGTTCCCCCACGTCTCCCGATAAAAATGATACTTCACTTGTGTGGGTAGGCCTAGCGCCCGCGACAGGAAACGCCCCAAAGAGCAACGTGGACACAGCCAAATTTTTGAAGGAAAACAGAGGTGTTTTTTGCAAAGTGCCTACCTGTAGATTTTGGCCTGTAGCTCAGCCGCCACCTAGGGAAACCTACCAAACCTGTGCATTTCTGTAAACTAGAGACCTAGGGGAATCCAAGATGGGGTGACTTGTGTGGCTCGGACCAGCTTCTGTTACCCAGAATCCTTTGCAAACCTCAAAATTTGGCTAAAAAAAACACATGTTCCTCACAGTTCTGTGGCAGAAAGTCCTGGAATCTGAAAGGAGCCGAGAATTTCCTTCCACCCAGCGTTCCCCCACGTCTCTCGATAAAAATGATACCTCACTTGTGTGGGTAGGCCTAGCGCCCGCGACATGAAACGCCCCAAAGCGCAACGTGGACACAGCCAAATTTTTGGAGGAAAACAGAGGTGTTTTTTGCAAAATGCCTACCTGTAGATTTTGGCCTGTAGCTCAGCCGCCACCTAGGGAAACCTACCAAAGCTGTGCATTTCTGAAAACTAGAGACCTAGGGGAATCCAAGATGGGGTGACTTGTGTGGCTCGGACCAGGTTCTGTTACCCAGAATCCTTTGCAAACCTCAAAATTTGGCTAAAAAAACACATGTTCCTCACATTTCTGTGGCAGAAAGTTCTGGAATCTGAGAGGAGCCACAAATTTCCTTCCACCCAGCGTTCCCCCCACGTCTCCCGATAAAAATGATACCTCACTTGTGTGGGTAGGCCTAGCGCACGCGACAGGAAACACCCCGAAGCGCAACGTGGACACAGCCAAATTTTTGAAGGAAAACAGAGGTGTTTTTTGCAAAGTGCCTACCTGTAGATTTTGGTCTGTAGCTCAGCCGCCACCTAGGGAAACCTACCAAACCTGTGCATTTCTGAAAACTAGAGACCTAGGGGAATCCAAGATGGGGTGACTTGTGTGGCTCGGACCAGGTTCTGTTACCCAGAATCCTTTGCAAACCTCAAAATTTGGCTAAAAAAACACATGTTCCTCACATTTCTGTGGCAGAAAGTTCTGGAATCTGAGAGGAGCCACGAATTTCCTTCCACCCAGCGTTCCCCCAAGTCTCCCGATAAAAATGATACCTCACTTGTGTGGGTAGGCCTAGCGCCCGCGACAGGAAACGCCCCAAATCGCAACGTGGACACAGCCAAATTTTTGGAGGAAAACAGAGGTGTTTTTTGCAAAGTGCCTACCTGTAGATTTTGGCCTGTAGCTCAGCCGCCACCTAGGGAAACCTACCAAAGCTGTGCATTTCTGAAAACTAGAGACCTAGGGGAATCCAAGATGGGGTGACTTGTGTGGCTCGGACCAGGTTCTGTTACCCTGAATCCTTTGCAAACCTCAAAATTTGGCTAAAAAAACACATGTTCCTCACATTTCTGTGGCAGAAAGTTCTGGAATCTGAGAGGTGCCACAAATTTCCTTCCACCCAGCGTTCCCCCACGTCTCCCGATAAAAATGATACTTCAGTTGTGTGGGTAGGCCTAGCGCCCGCGACAGGAAACGCCCCAAAGCGCAACGTGGACACAGCCAAATTTTTGAAGGAAAACAGAGGTGTTTTTTGCAAAGTGCCTACCTGTAGATTTTGCCCTGTAGCTCAGCCGCCACCTAGGGAAACCTACCAAACCTGTGCATTTCTGAAAACTAGAGACCTAGGGGAATCCAAGATGGGGTGACTTGTGTGGCTCGGACCAGGTTCTGTTACCCAGAATCCTTTGCAAACCTCAAAATTTGGCTAAAAAAACACATGTTCCTCACATTTCTGTGGCAGAAAGTTCTGGAATCTGAGAGGAGCCACAAATTTCCTTCCACCCAGCGTTCCCCCACGTCTCCCGATAAAAATGATTCCTCACTTGTGTGGGTAGGCCTAGCGCCCGCGACAGGAAACACCCCAAAGCGCAATGTGGACACAGCCAAATTTTTGAAGGAAAACAGAGGTGTTTTTTGCAAAGTGCCTACCTGTAGATTTTGGCCTGTAGCTCAGCCGCCACCTAGGGAAACCTACCAAACCTGTGCATTTCTGAAAACTAGAGTCCTAGGGGAATCCAAGATGGGGTGACTTGTGTGGCTCGGACCAGATTCTGTTACCCAGAATCCTTTGCAAACCTCAAAATTTGGCTAAAAAAACACATGTTCCTCACATTTCTGTGGCAGAAAGTTCTGGAATCTGAGAGGAGCCACAAATTTCCTTCCACCCAGCGTTCCCCCATGTCTCCCGATAAAAATGATACCTCACTTGTGTGGGTAGGCCTAGCGCCCGCGACATGAAACGCCCCAAAGCGCAACGTGGACACAGCCAAATTTTTGGAGGAAAACAGAGGTGTTTTTTGCAAAATGCCTACCTGTAGATTTTGGCCTGTAGCTCAGCCGCCACCTAGGGAAACCTACCAAAGCTGTGCATTTCTGAAAACTAGAGACCTAGGGGAATCCAAGATGGGGTGACTTGTGTGGCTCGGACCAGGTTCTGTTACCCAGAATCCTTTGCAAACCTCAAAATTTGGCTAAAAAAACACATGTTCCTCACATTTCTGTGGCAGAAAGTTCTGGAATCTGAGAGGAGCCACAAATTTCCTTCCACCCAGCGTTCCCCCACGTCTCCCGATAAAAATGATACCTCACTTGTGTGGGTAGGCCTAGCGCCCGCGACAGGAAAGGCCCCAAAGCGCAACGTGGACACAGCCAAATTTTTGAAGGAAAACAGAGGTGTTTTTTGCAAAGTGCCTACCTGTAGATTTTGGTCTGTAGCTCAGCCGCCACCTAGGGAAACCTACCAAACCTGTGCATTTCTGAAAACTAGAGACCTAGGGGAATCCAAGATGGGGTGACTTGTGTGGCTCGGACCAGGTTCTGTTACCCAGAATCCTTTGCAAACCTCAAAATTTGGCTAAAAAAACACATGTTCCTCACATTTCTGTGGCAGAAAGTTCTGGAATCTGAGAGGAGCCACAAATTTCCTTCCACCCAGCGTTCCCCCACGTCTCCCGATAAAAATGATACCTCACTTGTGTGGGTAGGCCTAGCGCCCGCGACAGGAAAGGCCCCAAAGCGCAACGTGGACACAGCCAAATTTTTGAAGGAAAACAGAGGTGTTTTTTGCAAAGTGCCTACCTGTAGATTTTGGCCTGTAGCTCAGCCGCCACCTAGGGAAACCTACCAAAGCTGTGCATTTCTGAAAACTAGAGACCTAGGGGAATCCAAGATGGGGTGACTTGTGTGGCTCGGACCAGGTTCTGTTACCCAGAATCCTTTGCAAACCTCAAAATTTGGCTAAAAAAACACATGTTCCTCACATTTCTGTGGCAGAAAGTTCTGGAATCTGAGAGGAGCCACAAATTTCCTTCCACCCAGCGTTCCCCCATGTCTCCCGATAAAAATGATACCTCACTTGTGTGGGTAGGCCTAGCGCCTCCGACAGGAAATGCCCCAAAGCGCAACGTGGACACGGCCAAATTTTTGAAGGAAAACAGAGGTGTTTTTGGCAAAGTGCCTACCTGTAGATTTTGGCCTGTAGCTCAGCCGCCACCTAGGGAAACCTACCAAACCTGTGCATTTCTGAAAACTAGAGACCTAGGGGAATCCAAGATGGGGTGACTTGTGTGGCTCGGACCAGGTTCTGTTACCCAGAATCCTTTGCAAACCTCAAAATTTGGCTAAAATAACACATGTTCCTCACATTTCTGTGGCAGAAAGTTCTGGAATCTGAGAGGAGCCACAAATTTCCTTCCACCCAGCGTTCCCCCATGTCTCCCGATAAAAATGATACCTCACTTGTGTGGGTAGGCCTAGCGCCCGCGACAGGAAACACCCCAAAGCGCAACGTGGACACAGCCAAATTTTTGAAGGAAAACAGAGGTGTTTTTTGCAAAGTGCCTACCTGTAGATTTTGCCCTGTAGCTCAGCCGCCACCTAGGGAAACCTACCAAACCTGTGCATTTCTGAAAACTAGAGACCTAGGGGAATCCAAGATGGGGTGACTTGTGTGGCTCGGACCAGGTTCTGTTACCCAGAATCCTTTGCAAACCTCAAAATTTGGCTAAAAAAAACACATGTTCCTCACATTTCTGTGGCAGAAAGTTCTGGAATCTGAGAGGTGCCACAAATTTCCTTCCACCCAGCGCTCCCCTACGTCTCCCGATAAAAATGATACTTCACTTGTGTGGGTAGGCCTAGCGCCCGCGACAGGAAACGCCCCAAAGCGCAACGTGGACACAGCCAAATTTTTGAAAGAAAACAGAGGTGTTTTTTGCAAAGTGCCTACCTGTAGATTTTGGCCTGTAGCTCAGCCGCCACCTAGGGAAACCTACCAAACCTGTGCATTTCTGAAAACTAGAGACCTAGGGGAATCCAAGATGGCGTGACTTGTGTGGCTCGGACCAGGTTCTGTTACCCAGAATCCTTTGCAAACCTCAAAATTTGGCTAAAAAAACACATGTTCCTCACATTTCTGTGGCAGAAAGTTCTGGAATCTGAGAGGAGCCACAAATTTCCTTCCACCCAGCGTTCCCCCACGTCTCCCGATAAAAATGATACCTCACTTGTGTGGGTAGGCCTAGCGCCCGCGACAGGAAAGGCCCCAAAGCGCAACGTGGACACAGCCAAATTTTTGAAGGAAAACAGAGGTGTTTTTTGCAAAGTGCCTACCTGTAGATTTTGGTCTGTAGCTCAGCCGCCACCTAGGGAAACCTACCAAACCTGTGCATTTCTGAAAACTAGAGACCTAGGGGAATCCAAGATGGGGTGACTTGTGTGGCTCGGACCAGGTTCTGTTACCCAAAATCCTTTGCAAACCTCAAAATTTGGCTAAAAAAACACATGTTCCTCACATTTCTGTGGCAGAAAGTTCTGGAATCTGAGAGGAGCCACAAATTTCCTTCCACCCAGCGTTCCCCCACGTCTCCCGATAAAAATGATACTTCACTTGTGTGGGTAGGCCTAGCGCCCGCGACAGGAAACGCCCCAAAGCGCAACGTGGACACAGCCAAATTTTTGAAGGAAAACAGAGGTGTTTTTTGCAAAGTGCCTACCTGTAGATTTTGGCCTGTAGCTCAGCCGCCACCTAGGGAAACCTACCAAACCTGTGCATTTCTGTAAACTAGAGACCTAGGGGAATCCAAGATGGGGTGACTTGTGTGGCTCGGACCAGCTTCTGTTACCCAGAATCCTTTGCAAACCTCGAAATTTGGCTAAAAAAACACATGTTCCTCACAGTTCTGTGGCAGAAAGTCCTGGAATCTGAAAGGAGCCGAGAATTTCCTTCCACCCAGCGTTCCCCCACGTCTCTCTATAAAAATGATACCTCACTTGTGTGGGTAGGCCTAGCGCCCGCGACATGAAACGCCCCAAAGCGCAACGTGGACACAGCCAAATTTTTGGAGGAAAACAGAGGTGTTTTTTGCAAAATGCCTACCTGTAGATTTTGGCCTGTAGCTCAGCCGCCACCTAGGGAAACCTACCAAAGCTGTGCATTTCTGAAAACTAGAGACCTAGGGGAATCCAAGATGGGGTGACTTGTGTGGCTCGGACCAGGTTCTGTTACCCAGAATCCTTTGCAAACCTCAAAATTTGGCTAAAAAAACACATGTTCCTCACATTTCTGTGGCAGAAAGTTCTGGAATCTGAGAGGAGCCACAAATTTCCTTCCACCCAGCGTTCCCCCACGTCTCCCGATAAAAATGATACCTCACTTGTGTGGGTAGGCCTAGCGCCCGCGACAGGAAACACCCCGAAGCGCAACGTGGACACAGCCAAATTTTTGAAGGAAAACAGAGGTGTTTTTTGCAAAGTGCCTACCTGTAGATTTTGGTCTGTAGCTCAGCCGCCACCTAGGGAAACCTACCAAACCTGTGCATTTCTGAAAACTAGAGACCTAGGGGAATCCAAGATGGGGTGACTTGTGTGGGTCGGACCAGGTTCTGTTACCCAAATCCTTTGCAAACCTCAAAATTTGGCTAAAAAAACACATGTTCCTCACATTTCTGTGGCAGAAAGTTCTGGAATCTGAGAGGAGCCACGAATTTCCTTCCACCCAGCGTTCCCCCACGTCTCCCGATAAAAATGATACCTCACTTGTGTGGGTAGGCCTAGCGCCCGCGACAGGAAACGCCCCAAAGCGCAACGTGGACACAGCCAAATTTTTGGAGGAAAACAGAGGTGTTTTTTGCAAAGTGCCTACCTGTAGATTTTGGCCTGTAGCTCAGCCGCCACCTAGGGAAACCTACCAAAGCTGTGCATTTCTGAAAACTAGAGACCTAGGGGAATCCAAGATGGGGTGACTTGTGTGGCTCGGACCAGGTTCTGTTACCCAGAATCCTTTGCAAACCTCAAAATTTGGCTAAAAAAACACATGTTCCTCACATTTCTGTGGCAGAAAGTTCTGGAATCTGAGAGGAGCCACAAATTTCCTTCCACCCAGCGTTCCCCCACGTCTCCCGATAAAAATGATACCTCACTTGTGTGGGTAGGCCTAGCGCCCGTGACAGGAAACGCCCCAAAGCGCAACGTGGACACAGCCAAATTTTTGAAGGAAAACAGAGGTGTTTTTTGCAAAGTGCCTACCTGTAGATTTTGGCCTGTAGCTCAGCCGCCACCTAGGGAAACCTACCAAACCTGTGCATTTCTGAAAACTAGAGACCTAGGGGAATATAAGATGGGGTGACTTGTGTGGCTCGGACCAGGTTCTGTTACCCAGAATCCTTTGCAAACCTCAAAATGTGGCTAAAAAAACACATGTTCCTCACATTTCTGTGGCAGAAAGTTCTGGAATCTAAGAGGTGCCACAAATTTCCTTCCACCCAGCGTTCCCCCACGTCTCCCGATAAAAATGATACTTCACTTGTGTGGGTAGGCCTAGCGCCCGCGACAGGAAACGCCCCAAAGTGCAACGTGGACACAGCCAAATTTTTGAAGGAAAACAGAGGTGTTTTTTGCAAAGTGCCTACCTGTAGATTTTGGTCTGTAGCTCAGCCGCCACCTAGGGAAACCTACCAAACCTGTGCATTTCTGAAAACTAGAGACCTAGGGGAATCCAAGATGGGGTGACTTGTGTGGCTCGGACCAGGTTCTGTTACCCAGAATCCTTTGCAAACCTCAAAATTTGGCTAAAAAAACACATGTTCCTCACATTTCTGTGGCAGAAAGTTCTGGAATCTGAGAGGAGCCACAAATTTCCTTCCACCCAGCGTTCCCCCACGTCTCCCGATAAAAATGATACCTCACTTGTGTGGGTAGGCCTAGCGCCCGCGACAGGAAACACCCCAAAGCGCAACGTGGACACAGCCAAATTTTTGGAGGAAAACAGAGGTGTTTTTTGCAAAGTGCCTACCTGTAGATTGTGGCCTGTAGCTCAGCCGCCACCTAGGGAAACCTACCAAAGCTGTGCATTTCTGAAAACTAGAGACCTAGGGAATCCAAGATGGGGTGACTTGTGTGGCTCGGACCAGGTTCTGTTACCCAGAATCCTTTGCAAACCTCAAAATTTGGCTAAAAAAACACATGTTCCTCACATTTCTGTGGCAGAAAGTTCTGGAATCTGAGAGGAGCCACAAATTTCCTTCCACCCAACGTTCCCCCACGTCACCCGATAAAAATGATACCTCACTTGTGTGGGTAGGCCTAGCGCCCGTGACACGAAACGCCCCCAAAGCGCAACGTGGACACAGCCAAATTTTTGAAGGAAAACAGAGGTGTTTTTTGCAAAGTGCCTACCTGTAGATTTTGGCCTGTAGCTCAGCCGCCACCTAGGGAAACCTACCAAACCTGTGCATTTCTGAAAACTAGAGTCCTATGGGAATCCAAGATGGGGTGACTTGTGTGGCTCGGACCAGGTTCTGTTACCCAGAATCCTTTGCAAACCTCAAAATTTGGCTAAAAAAACACATGTTCCTCACATTTCTGTGGCAGAAAGTTCTGGAATCTGAGAGGAGCCACAAATTTCCTTCCACCCAGCGTTCCCCCATGTCTCCCGATAAAAATGGTACCTCACTTGTGTGGGTAGGCCTAGCGCCCGCGACAGAAAACACCCCAAAGCGCAACGTGGACACAGCCAAATTTTTGAAGGAAAACAGAGGTGTTTTTTGCAAAGTGCCTACCTGTAGATTTTGGCCTGTAGCTCAGCTGCCACCTAGGGAAACCTACCAAACCTGTGCATTTCTGAAAACTAGAGACCTAGGGGAATCCAAGATGGGGTGACTTGTGTGGCTCGGACCAGGTTCTGTTACCCAGAATCCTTTGCAAACCTCAAAATTTGGCTAAAAAAACACATGTTCCTCACATTTCTGTGGCAGAAAGTTCTGGAATCTGAGAGGTGCCACAAATTTCCTTCCACCCAGCGTTCCCCCACGTCTCCCGATAAAAATGATACTTCACTTGTGTGGGTAGGCCTAGCGCCTCCGACAGGAAACGCCCCAAAGCGCAACGTGGACACAGCCAAATTTTTGAAGGAAAACAGAGTTGTTTTTGGCAAAGTGCCTACCTGTAGATTTTGGCCTGTAGCTCAGCCGCCACCTAGGGAAACCTACCAAACCTGTGCATTTCTGAAAACTAGAGACGTAGGGGAATCCAAGATGGGGTGACTTGTGTGGCTCGGACCAGGTTCTGTTACCCAGAATCCTTTGCAAACCTCAAAATTTGGCTAAAAAAACACATGTTCCTCACATTTCTGTGGCAGAAAGTTCTGGAATCTGAGAGGAGCCACAAATTTCCTTCCACCCAGCGTTCCCCCACGTCTCCCGATAAAAATGATACCTCACTTGTGTGGGTAGGCCTAGCGCCCGCGACAGGAAACACCCCAAAGCGCAACGTAGACACAGCCAAATTTTTGGAGGAAAACAGAGGTGTTTTTTGCAAAGTGCCTACCTGTAGATTGTGGCCTGTAGCTCAGCCGCCACCTAGGGAAACCTACCAAAGCTGTGCATTTCTGAAAACTAGAGACCTAGGGAATCCAAGATGGGGTGACTTGTGTGGCTCGGACCAGGTTCTGTTACCCAGAATCCTTTGCAAACCTCAAAATTTGGCTAAAAAAACACATGTTCCTCACATTTCTGTGGCAGAAAGTTCTGGAATCTGAGAGGAGCCACAAATTTCCTTCCACCCAACGTTCCCCCACGTCACCCGATAAAAATGATACCTCACTTGTGTGGGTAGGCCTAGCGCCCGTGACACGAAACGCCCCAAAGCGCAACGTGGACACAGCCAAATTTTTGAAGGAAAACAGAGGTGTTTTTTGCAAAGTGCCTACCTGTAGATTTTGGCCTGTAGCTCAGCCGCCACCTAGGGAAACCTACCAAACCTGTGCATTTCTGAAAACTAGAGTCCTAGGGGAATCCAAGATGGGGTGACTTGTGTGGCTCGGACCAGGTTCTGTTACCCAGAATCCTTTGCAAACCTCAAAATTTGGCTAAAAAAACACATGTTCCTCACATTTCTGTGGCAGAAAGTTCTGGAATCTGAGAGGAGCCACAAATTTCCTTCCACCCAGCGTTCCCCCATGTCTCCCGATAAAAATGGTACCTCACTTGTGTGGGTAGGCCTAGCGCCCGCGACAGAAAACACCCCAAAGCGCAACGTGGACACAGCCAAATTTTTGAAGGAAAACAGAGGTGTTTTTTGCAAAGTGCCTACCTGTAGATTTTGGCCTGTAGCTCAGCCGCCACCTAGGGAAACCTACCAAACCTGTGCATTTCTGAAAACTAGAGACCTAGGGGAATCCAAGATGGGGTGACTTGTGTGGCTCGGACCAGGTTCTGTTACCCAGAATCCTTTGCAAACCTCAAAATTTGGCTAAAAAAACACATGTTCCTCACATTTCTGTGGCAGAAAGTTCTGGAATCTGAGAGGTGCCACAAATTTCCTTCCACCCAGCGTTCCCCCACGTCTCCCGATAAAAATGATACTTCACTTGTGTGGGTAGGCCTAGCGCCTCCGACAGGAAACGCCCCAAAGCGCAACGTGGACACAGCCAAATTTTTGAAGGAAAACAGAGTTGTTTTTGGCAAAATGCCTACCTGTAGATTTTGGCCTGTAGCTCAGCCGCCACCTAGGGAAACCTACCAAACCTGTGCATTTCTGAAAACTAGAGACGTAGGGGAATCCAAGATGGGGTGACTTGTGTGGCTCGGACCAGGTTCTGTTACCCAGAATCCTTTGCAAACCTCAAAATTTGGCTAAAAAAACACATGTTCCTCACATTTCTGTGGCAGAAAGTTCTGGAATCTGAGAGGAGCCACAAATTTCCTTCCACCCAGCGTTCCCCCACGTCTCCCGATAAAAATGATACCTCACTTGTGTGGGTAGGCCTAGCGCCCGCGACAGGAAACGCCCCAAAGCGCAACGTGGACACAGCCAAATTTTTGAAGGAAAACAGAGGTGTTTTTTGCAAAGTGCCTACCTGTAGATTTTGGCCTGTAGCTCAGCCGCCACCTAGGGAAACCTACCAAACCTGTGCATTTCTGAAAACTAGAGACGTAGGGGAATCCAAGATGGGGTGACTTATGTGGCTCGGACCAGGTTCTGTTACCCAGAATCCTTTGCAAACCTCAAAATTTGGCTAAAAAAACACATGTTCCTCACAGTTCTGTGGCAGAAAGTCCTGGAATCTGAAAGGAGCCGAGAATTTCCTTCCACCCAGCGTTCCCCCACGTCTCCCGATAAAAATGATACCTCACTTGTGTGGGTAGGCCTAGCGCCCGCGACATGAAACGCCCCAAAGCGCAACGTGGACACAGCCAAATTTTTGGAGGAAAACAGAGGTGTTTTTTGCTAAATGCCTACCTGTAGATTTTGGCCTGTAGCTCAGCCGCCACCTAGGGAAACCTACCAAAGCTGTGCATTTCTGAAAACTAGAGACCTAGGGGAATCCAAGATGGGGTGACTTGTGTGGCTCGGACCAGGTTCTGTTACCCAGAATCCTTTGCAAACCTCAAAATTTGGCTAAAAAAACACATGTTCCTCACATTTCTGTGGCAGAAAGTTCTGGAATCTGAGAGGAGCCACAAATTTCCTTCCACCCAGCGTTCCCCCACGTCTCCCGATAAAAATGATACCTCACTTGTGTGGGTAGGCCTAGCGCCCGCGACAGGTAACGCCCCAAAGCGCAATGTGGACACAGCCAAATTTTTGAAGGAAAACAGAGGTGTTTTTTGCAAAGTGCCTACCTGTAGATTTTGGCCTGTAGCTCAGCCGCCACCTAGGGAAACCTACCAAACTTGTGCATTTCTGAAAACTAGAGTCCTAGGGGAATCCAAAATGGGGTGACTTGTGTGGCTCGGACCAGATTCTGTTACCCAGAATCCTTTGCAAACCTCAAAATTTGGCTAAAAAAACACATGTTCCTCACATTTCTGTGGCAGAAAGTTCTGGAATCTGAGAGGAGCCACACATTTCCTTCCACCCAGCGTTCCCCCATGTCTCCCGATAAAAATGATACCTCACTTGTGTGGGTAGGCCTAGCGCCCGCGACAGGAAACACCCCAAAGCGCAACGTGGACACAGCCAAATTTTTGAAGGAAAACAGAGGTGTTTTTTGCAAAGTGCCTACCTGTAGATTTTGGCCTGTAGCTCAGCCGCCACCTAGGGAAACCTACCAAGCCTGTGCATTTCTGAAAAATAGAGACCTAGGGGAATCCAAGATGGGGTGACTTGTGTGGCTCGGACCAGGTTCTGTTACCCAGAATCCTTTGCAAACCTCAATTTTGGCTAAAAAAACACATGTTCCTCACATTTCTGTGGCAGAAAGTTCTGGAATCTGAGAGGTGCCACAAATTTCCTTCCACCCAGCGTTCCCCCACGTCTCCCGATAAAAATGATACTTCACTTGTGTGGGTAGGCCTAGCGCCTCCGACAGGAAACGCCCCAAAGCGCAACGTGGACACAGCCAAATTTTTGAAGGAAAACAGAGGTGTTTTTGGCAAAGTGCCTACCTGTAGATTTTGGCCTGTAGCTCAGCCGCCACCTAGGGAAACCTACCAAACCTGTGCATTTCTGAATACTAGAGACCTAGGGGAATCCAAGATAGGGTGACTTGTGTGGCTCGGACCAGGTTCTGTTACCCAGAATCCTTTGCAAACCTCAAAATTTGGCTAAAAAAACACATGTTCCTCACATTTCTGTGGCAGAAAGTTCTGTAATCTGAGAGGAGCCACAAATTTCCTTCCACCCAGCGTTCCCCCACGTCTCCCCATAAAAATGATACCTCACTTGTGTGGGTAGGCCTAGCGCCCGCGACAGGAAACGCCCCAAAGCGCAACATGGACACAGCCAAATTTTTGAAGGAAAACAGAGGTGTTTTTTGCAAAGTGCCTACCTGTAGATTTTGGCCTGTAGCTCAGCCGCCACCTAGGGAAACCTACCAAACCTGTGCATTTCTGAAAAACTAGAGACCTAGGGGAATCCAAGATGGGGTGACTTGTGTGGCTCGGACCAGGTTCTGTTACCCAGAATCCTTTGCAAACCTCAAAATTTGGCAAAAAAAACACATGTTCCTCACAGTTCTGTGGCAGAAAGTCCTGGAATCTGAAAGGAGCCGAGAATTTCCTTCCACCCAGCGTTCCCCCACGTCTCCCGATAAAAATTATACCTCACTTGTGTGGGTAGGCCTAGCGCCCGCGACAGGAAACGCCCCAAAGCGCAACGTGGACACAGCCCAATTTTTGGAGGAAAACAGAGGTGTTTTTTGCAAAGTGCCTACCTGTAGATTTTGGCCTGTAGCTCAGCCGCCACCTAGGGAAACCTACCAAACCTGTGCATTTCTGAAAACTAGAGACCTAGGGGAATATAAGATGGGGTGACTTGTGTGGCTCGGACCAGGTTCTGTTACCCAGAAACCTCAAAATGTGGCTAAAAAAACACATGTTCCTCACATTTCTGTGGCAGAAAGTTCTGGAATCTAAGAGGTGCCACAAATTTCCTTCCACCCAGCGTTCCCCCACGTCTCCCGATAAAAATGATACTTCACTTGTGTGGGTAGGCCTAGCGCCCGCGACAGGAAACGCCCCAAAGTGCAACGTGGACACAGCCAAATTTTTGAAGGAAAACAGAGGTGTTTTTTGCAAAGTGCCTACCTGTAGATTTTGGCCTGTAGCTCAGCCGCCACCTAGGGAAACCTACCAAACCTGTGCATTTCTGAAAACTAGAGTCCTAGGGGAATCCAAGATGGGGTGACGTGTGGCTCGGACCAGGTTCTGTTACCCAGAATCCTTTGCAAACCTCAAAATTTGGCTAAAAAAACACATTTTCCTCACATTTCTGTGGCAGAAAGTTCTGGAATCTGAGAGGAGCCACAAATTTACTTCCACCCAGCGTTCCCCCATGTCTCCCGATAAAAATGGTACCTCACTTGTGTGGGTAGGCCTAGCGCCCGCGACAGAAAACACCCCAAAGCGCAACGTGGACACAGCCAAATTTTTGAAGGAAAACAGAGGTGTTTTTTGCAAAGTGCCTACCTGTAGATTTTGGCCTGTAGCTCAGCCGCCACCTAGGGAAACCTACCAAACCTGTGCATTTCTGAAAACTAGAGACCTAGGGGAATCCAAGATGGGGTGACTTGTGTGGCTCGGACCAGGTTCTGTTACCCAGAATCCTTTGCAAACCTCAAAATTTGGCTAAAAAAACACATGTTCCTCACATTTCTGTGGCAGAAAGTTCTGGAATCTGAGAGGTGCCACAAATTTCCTTCCACCCAGCGTTCCCCCACGTCTCCCGATAAAAATGATACCTCACTTGTGTGGGTAGGCCTAGCGCCTCCGACAGGAAACGCCCCAAAGCGCAACGTGGACACAGCCAAATTTTTGAAGGAAAACAGAGGTGTTTTTTGCAAAGTGCCTACCTGTAGATTTTGGCCTGTAGCTCAGCCGCCACCTAGGGAAACCTACCAAACCAGTGCATTTCTGAAAACTAGAGACCTAGGGGAATCCAAGATGGGGTGACTTGTGTGGCTCGGACCAGGTTCTGTTACCCAGAATCCTTTGCAAACCTCAAAATTTGGCTAAAAAAACACATGTTCCTCACATTTTTGTGGCAGAAAGTCCTGGAATCTGAGAGGAGCCACAAATTTCCTTCCACCCAGCGTTCCCCCATGTCTCCCGATAAAAATGGTACCTCACTTGTGTGGGTAGGCCTAGCGCCCGCGACAGAAAACACCCCAAAGCGCAACGTGTACACAGCCAAATTTTTGAAGGAAAACAGAGGTGTTTTTTGCAAAGTGCCCACCTGTAGATTTTGTCCTGTAGCTCAGCCGCCACCTAGGGAAACCTACCAAACCTGTGCATTTCTGAAAACTAGAGACCTAGGGGAATCCAAGATGGGGTGACTTGTGTGGCTCGGACCAGGTTCTGTTACCCAGAATCCTTTGCAAACCTCAAAATTTGGCTAAAAAAACACATGTTCCTCACATTTCTGTGGCAGAAAGTTCTGGAATCTGAGAGGTGCCACAAATTTCCTTCCACCCAGCGTTCCCCCACGTCTCCCGATAAAAATGATACCTCACTTGTGTGGGTAGGCCTAGCGCCTCCGACAGGAAACGCCCCAAAGCGCAACGTGGACACAGCCAAATTTTTGAAGGAAAACAGAGGTGTTTTTTGCAAAGTGCCTACCTGTAGATTTTGGCCTGTAGCTCAGCCGCCACCTAGGGAAACCTACCAAACCTGTGCATTTCTGAAAACTAGAGTCCTAGGGGAATCCAAGATGGGGTGACTTGTGTGGCTCGGACCAGGTTCTGTTACCCAGAATCCTTTGCAAACCTCAAAATTTGGCTAAAAAAACACATGTTCCTCACATTTCTGTGGCAGAAAGTTCTGGAATCTGAGAGGAGCCACAAATTTCCTTCCACCCAGCGTTCCCCCATGTCTCCCGATAAAAATGGTACCTCACTTGTGTGGGTAGGCCTAGCGCCCGCGACAGAAAACACCCCAAAGCGCAACGTGGACACAGCCAAATTTTTGAAGGAAAACAGAGGTGTTTTTTGCAAAGTGCCTACCTGTAGATTTTGGCCTGTAGCTCAGCCGCCACCTAGGGAAACCTACCAAACCTGTGCATTTCTGAAAACTAGAGACCTAGGGGAATCCAAGATGGGGTGACTTGTGTGGCTAGGACCAGGTTCTGTTACCCAGAATCCTTTGCAAACCTCAAAATTTGGCTAAAAAAACACATGTTCCTCACATTTCTGTGGCAGAAAGTTCTGGAATCTGAGAGGTGCCACAAATTTCCTTCCACCCAGCGTTCCCCCACGTCTCCCGATAAAAATGATACCTCACTTGTGTGGGTAGGCCTAGCGCCTCCGACAGGAAACGCCCCAAAGCGCAACGTGGACACAGCCAAATTTTTGAAGGAAAACAGAGGTGTTTTTTGCAAAGTGCCTACCTGTAGATTTTGGCCTGTAGCTCAGCCGCCACCTAGGGAAACCTACCAAACCTGTGCATTTCTGAAAACTAGAGACCTAGGGGAATCCAAGATGGGGTGACTTGTGTGGCTCGGACCAGGTTCTGTTACCCAGAATCCTTTGCAAACCTCAAAATTTGGCTAAAAAAACACATGTTCCTCACAGTTCTGTGGCAGAAAGTCCTGGAATCTGAAAGGAGCCGAGAATTTCCTTCCACCCAGCGTTCCCCCACGTCTCCCGATAAAAATGATACCTCACTTGTGTGGGTAGGCCTAGCGCCCGCGACATGAAACGCCCCAAAGCGCAACGTGGACACAGCCAAATTTTTGGAGGAAAACAGAGGTGTTTTTGGCAAAATGCCTACCTGTAGATTTTGGCCTGTAGCTCAGCCGCCACCTAGGGAAACCTACCAAACCTGTGCATTTCTGAAAACTAGAGACCTACGGGAATCCAAGATGGGGTGACTTGTGTGGCTCGGACCAGGTTCTGTTACCCAGAATCCTTTGCAAACCTCAAAATTTGGCTAAAAAAACACATGTTCCTCACATTTCTGTGGCAGAAAGTTCTGGAATCTGAGAGGAGCCACAAATTTCCTTCCACCCAGCGTTCCCCCACGTCTCCCGATAAAAATGATACCTCACTTGTGTGGGTAGGCCTAGCGCCCGCGACAGGAAACGCCCCGAAGCGCAACGTGGACTCAGCCAAATTTTTGAAGGAAAACAGAGGTGTTTTTTGCAAAGTGCCTACCTGTAGTTTTTGGTCTGTAGCTCAGCCGCCACCTAGGGAAACCTACCAAACCTGTGCATTTCTGAAAACTAGAGACCTAGGGGAATCCAAGATGGGGTGACTTGTGTGGCTCGGACCAGGTTCTGTTACCCAGAATCCTTTGCAAACCTCAAAATTTGGCTAAAAAAACACATGTTCCTCACATTTCTGAGCAGAAAGTTCTGGAATCTGAGAGGAGCCACGAATTTCCTTCCACCCAGCGTTCCCCCACGTCTCTCGATAAAAATTATACCTCACTTGTGTGGGTAGGCCTAGCTCCCGCGACAGGAAACGCCCCAAAGCGCAACGTGGACACAGCCCAATTTTTGGAGGAAAACAGAGGTGTTTTTTGCAAAGTGCCTACCTGTAGATTTTGGCCTGTAGCTCAGCCGCCACCTAGGGAAACCTACCAAACCTGTGCATTTCTGAAAACTAGAGACCTAGGGGAATATAAGATGGGGTGACTTGTGTGGCTCGGACCAGGTTCTGTTACCCAGAATCCTTTGCAAACCTCAAAATGTGGGTAAAAAAACACATGTTCCTCACATTTCTGTGGCAGAAAGTTCTGGAATCTAAGAGGTGCCACAAATTTCCTTCCACCCAGCGTTCCCCCACGTCTCCCGATAAAAATGATACTTCACTTGTGTGGGTAGGCCTAGCGCCCGCGACAGGAAACGCCCCAAAGTGCAACGTGGACACAGCCAAATTTTTGAAGGAAAACAGAGGTGTTTTTTGCAAAGTGCCTACCTGTAGATTTTGGCCTGTAGCTCAGCCGCCACCTAGGGAAACCTACCAAACCTGTGCATTTCTGAAAACTAGAGTCCTAGGGGAATCCAAGATGGGGTGACTTGTGTGGCTCGGACCAGGTTCTGTTACCCAGAATCCTTGGCAAACCTCAAAATTTGGCTAAAAAAACACATTTTCCTCACATTTCTGTGGCAGAAAGTTCTGGAATCTGAGAGGAGCCACAAATTTACTTCCACCCAGCGTTCCCCCATGTCTCCCGATAAAAATGGTACCTCACTTGTGTGGGTAGGCCTAGCGCCCGCGACAGAAAACACCCCAAAGCGCAACGTGGACACAGCCAAATTTTTGAAGGAAAACAGAGGTGTTTTTTGCAAAGTGCCTACCTGTAGATTTTGGCCTGTAGCTCAGCCGCCACCTAGGGAAACCTACCAAACCTGTGCATTTCTGAAAACTAGAGACCTAGGGGAATCCAAGATGGGGTGACTTGTGTGGCTCGGACCAGGTTCTGTTACCCAGAATCCTTTGCAAACCTCAAAATTTGGCTAAAAAAACACATGTTCCTCACATTTCTGTGGCAGAAAGTTCTGGAATCTGAGAGGTGCCACAAATTTCCTTCCACCCAGCGTTCCCCCACGTCTCCCGATAAAAATGATACCTCACTTGTGTGGGTAGGCCTAGCGCCTCCGATAGGAAACGCCCCAAAGCGCAACGTGGACACAGCCAAATTTTTGAAGGAAAACAGAGGTGTTTTTTGCAAAGTGCCTACCTGTAGATTTTGGCCTGTAGCTCAGCCGCCACCTAGGGAAACCTACCAAACCTGTGCATTTCTGAAAACTAGAGACCTAGGGGAATCCAAGATGGGGTGACTTGTGTGGTTCGGACCAGGTTCTGTTACCCAGAATCCTTTGCAAACCTCAAAATTTGGCTAAAAAAACACATGTTCCTCACAGTTCTGTGGCAGAAAGTCCTGGAATCTGAAAGGAGCCGAGAATTTCCTTCCACCCAGCGTTCCCCCACGTCTCCCGATAAAAATGATACCTCACTTGTGTGGGTAGGCCTAGCGCCCGCGACATGAAACGCCCCAAAGCGCAACGTGGACACAGCCAAATTTTTGGAGGAAAACAGAGGTGTTTTTGGCAAAATGCCTACCTGTAGATTTTGGCCTGTAGCTCAGCCGCCACCTAGGGAAACCTACCAAACCTGTGCATTTCTGAAAACTAGAGACCTACGGGAATCCAAGATGGGGTGACTTGTGTGGCTCGGACCAGGTTCTGTTACCCAGAATCCTTTGCAAACCTCAAAATTTGGCTAAAAAAACACATGTTCCTCACATTTCTGTGGCAGAAAGTTCTGGAATCTGAGAGGAGCCACAAATTTCCTTCCACCCAGCGTTCCCCCACGTCTCCCGATAAAAATGATACCTCACTTGTGTGGGTAGGCCTAGCGCCCGCGACAGGAAACGCCCCGAAGCGCAACGTGGACTCAGCCAAATTTTTGAAGGAAAACAGAGGTGTTTTTTGCAAAGTGCCTACCTGTAGATTTTGGTCTGTAGCTCAGCCGCCACCTAGGGAAACCTACCAAACCTGTGCATTTCTGAAAACTAGAGACCTAGGGGAATCCAAGATGGGGTGACTTGTGTGGCTCGGACCAGGTTCTGTTACCCAGAATCCTTTGCAAACCTCAAAATGTGGCTAAAAAAACACATGTTCCTCACATTTCTGTGGCAGAAAGTTCTGGAATCTAAGAGGTGCCACAAATTTCCTTCCACCCAGCGTTCCCCCACGTCTCCCGATAAAAATGATACTTCACTTGTGTGGGTAGGCCTAGCGCCCGCGACAGGAAACGCCCCAAAGTGCAACGTGGACACAGCCAAATTTTTGAAGGAAAACAGAGGTGTTTTTTGCAAAGTGCCTACCTGTAGATTTTGGCCTGTAGCTCAGCCGCCACCTAGGGAAACCTACCAAACCAGTGCATTTCTGAAAACTAGAGACCTAGGGGAATCCAAGATGGGGTGACTTGTGTGGCTCAGACCAGGTTCTGTTACCCAGAATCCTTTGCAAACCTCAAAATTTGGCTAAAAAAACACATGTTCCTCACATTTCTGTGGCAGAAAGTCCTGGAATCTGAGAGGAGCCACAAATTTCCTTCCACCCAGCGTTCCCCCACGTCTCCCGATAAAAATGATACCTCACTTGTGTGGGTAGGCCTAGCGCCCGCGACAGGAAAGGCCCCAAAGCGCAACGTGGACACAGCCAAATTTTTGAAGGAAAACAGAGGTGTTTTTTGCAAAGTGCCTACCTGTAGATTTTGGTCTGTAGCTCAGCCGCCACCTAGGGAAACCTACCAAACCTGTGCATTTCTGAAAACTAGAGACCTAGGGGAATCCAAGATGGGGTGACTTGTGTGGCTCGGACCAGGTTCTGTTACCCAGAATCCTTTGCAAACCTCAAAATTTGGCTAAAAAAACACATGTTCCTCACATTTCTGTGGCAGAAAGTTCTGGAATCTGAGAGGAGCCACAAATTTCCTTCCACCCAGCGTTCCCCCACGTCTCCCGATAAAAATGATACCTCACTTGTGTGGGTAGGCCTTGCGCCCGCGACAGGAAACACCCCAAAGCGCAACGTGGACACAGACAAATTTTTGGAGGAAAACAGAGGTGTTTTTTGCAAAGTGCCTACCTGTAGATTTTGGCCTGTAGCTCAGCCGCCACCTAGGGAAACCTACCAAAGCTGTGCATTTCTGAAAACTAGAGACCTAGGGAATCCAAGATGGGGTGACTTGTGTGGCTCGGACCAGGTTCTGTTACCCAGAATCCTTTGCAAACCTCAAAATTTGGCTAAAAAAACACATGTTCCTCACATTTCTGTGGCAGAAAGTTCTGGAATCTGAGAGGAGCCACAAATTTCCTTCCACCCAGCGTTCCCCCACGTCACCCGATAAAAATGATACCTCACTTGTGTGGGTAGGCCTAGCGCCCGTGACACGAAACGCCCCAAAGCGCAACGTGTACACAGCCAAATTTTTGAAGGAAAACAGAGGTGTTTTTTGCAAAGTGCCTACCTGTAGATTTTGGCCTGTAGCTCAGCCGCCACCTAGGGAAACCTACCAAACCTGTGCATTTCTGAAAACTAGAGTCCTAGGGGAATCCAAGATGGGGTGACTTGTGTGGCTCGGACCAGGTTCTGTTACCCAGAATCCTTTGCAAACCTCAAAATTTGGCTAAAAAAACACATGTTCCTCACATTTCTGTGGCAGAAAGTTCTGGAATCTGAGAGGAGCCACGAATTTCCTTCCACCCAGCGTTCCCCCACGTCTCCCGATAAAAATGATACCTCACTTGTGTGGGTAGGCCTAGCGCCCGCGACAGGAAACGCCCCAAAGCGCAATGTGGACACAGCCAAATTTTTGGAGGAAAACAGAGGTGTTTTTTGCAATGTGCCTACCTGTAGATTTTGGCCTGTAGCTCAGCCGCCACCTAGAGAAACCTACCAAACCTGTGCATTTCTGAAAACTAGAGACCTAGGGGAATCCAAGATGGGGTGACTTGTGTGGCTCGGACCAGGTTCTGTTACCAAGAATCCTTTGCAAACCTCAAAATTTGGCTAAAAAAACACATGTTCCTCACATTTCTGTGGCAGAAAGTTCTGTAATCTGAGAGGAGCCACAAATTTCCTTCCACCCAGCGTTCCCCCACGTCTCCCGATAAAAATGATACCTCACTTGTGTGGGTAGGCCTAGCGCCCGCGACAGGAAACGCCCCAAAGCGCAACGTGGACACAGCCAAATTTTTGAAGGAAAACAGAGGTGTTTTTTGCAAAGTGCCTACCTGTAGATTTTGGCCTGTAGCTCAGCCGCCACCTAGGGAAACCTACCAAACCTGTGCATTTCTGAAAACTAGAGACCTAGGGGAATCCAAGATGGGGTGACTTGTGTGGCTCGGACCAGGTTCTGTTACCCAGAATCCTTTGCAAACCTCAAAATTTGGCTAAAAAAACACATGTTCCTCACAGTTCTGTGGCAGAAAGTCCTGGAATCTGAAAGGAGCCGAGAATTTCCTTCCACCCAGCGTTCCCCCAAGTCTCCCGATAAAAATGATACCTCACTTGTGTGGGTAGGCCTAGCGCCCGCGACATGAAACGCCCCAAAGCGCAACGTGGACACAGCCAAATTTTTGGAGGAAAACAGAGCTGTTTTTTGCAAAGTGCCTACCTGTAGATTTTGGCCTGTAGCTCAGCCGCCACCTAGGGAAACCTAACAAACCTGTGCATTTCTGAAAACTAGAGACCTAGGGGAATCCAAGATGGGGTGACTTGTGTGGCTCGGACCAGGTTCTGTTCCCCAGAATCCTTTGCAAACCTCGAAATTTGGCTAAAAAAACACATGTTCCTCACATTTCTGTGGCAGAAAGTTCTGGAATCTGAGAGGAGCCACAAATTTCCTTCCACCCAGCGTTCCCCCACGTCTCCCGATAAAAATGATACCTCACTTGTGTGGGTAGGCCTAGCGCCCGCGACAGGAAACGCCCCAAAGCGCAACGTGGACACAGCCAAATTTTTGAAGGAAAACAGAGGTGTTTTTTGCAAAGTGCCTACCTGTAGATTTTGGCCTGTAGCTCAGCCGCCACCTAGGGAAACCTACCAAACCTGTGCATTTCTGAAAACTAGAGACCTAGGGGAATCCAAGATGGGGTGACTTATGTGGCTCGGACCAGGTTCTGTTACCCAGAATCCTTTGCAAACCTCAAAATTTGGCTAAAAAAACACATGTTCCTCACAGTTCTGTGGCAGAAAGTCCTGGAATCTGAAAGGAGCCGAGAATTTCCTTCCACCCAGCGTTCCCCCACGTCTCCCGATAAAAATGATACCTCACTTGTGTGGGTAGGCCTAGCGCCCGCGACATGAAATGCCCCAAAGCGCAACGTGGACACAGCCAAATTTTTGAAGGAAAACAGAGGTGTTTTTTGCAAAGTGCCTACCTGTAGATTTTGGCCTGTAGCTCAGCCGCCACCTAGGGAAACCTACCAAGCCTGTGCATTTCTGAAAACTAGAGACCTAGGGGAATCCAAGATGGGGTGACTTGTGTGGCTCGGACCAGGTTCTGTTACCCAGAATCCTTTGCAAACCTCAAAATTTGGCTAAAAAAACACATGTTCCTCACATTTCTGTGGCAGAAAGTTCTGGAATCTGAGAGGTGCCACAAATTTCCTTCCACCCAGCGTTCCCCCACGTCTCCCGATAAAAATGATACTTCACTTGTGTGGGTAGGCCTAGCGCCTCCGACAGGAAACGCCCCAAAGCGCAACGTGGACACAGCCAAATTTTTGAAGGAAAACAGAGGTGTTTTTGGCAAAGTGCCTACCTGTAGATTTTGGCCTGTAGCTCAGCCGCCACCTAGGGAAACCTACCAAACCTGTGCATTTCTGAAAACTAGAGACCTAGGGAATCCAAGATGGGGTGACTTGTGTGGCTCGGACCAGGTTCTGTTACCCAGAATCCTTTGCAAACCTCAAAATTTGGCTAAAAAAACACATGTTCCTCACATTTCTGTGGCAGAAAGTTCTGGAATCTGAGAGGAGCCACAAATTTCCTTCCACCCAGCGTTTCCCCACGTCACCCGATAAAAATGATACCTCACTTGTGTGGGTAGGCCTAGCGCCCGTGACACGAAACGCCCCAAAGCGCAACGTGTACACAGCCAAATTTTTGAAGGAAAACAGAGGTGTTTTTTGCAAAGTGCCTACCTGTAGATTTTGGCCTGTAGCTCAGCCGCCACCTAGGGAAACCTACCAAACCTGTGCATTTCTGAAAACTAGAGTCCTAGGGGAATCCAAGATGGGGTGACTTGTGTGGCTCGGACCAGGTTCTGTTACCCAGAATCCTTTGCAAACCTCAAAATTTGGCTAAAAAAACACATGTTCCTCACATTTCTGTGGCAGAAAGTTCTGGAATCTGAGAGGAGCCACGAATTTCCTTCCACCCAGCGTTCCCCCACGTCTCCCGATAAAAATGATACCTCACTTGTGTGGGTAGGCCTAGCGCCCGCGACAGGAAACGCCCCAAAGCGCAATGTGGACACAGCCAAATTTTTGGAGGAAAACAGAGGTGTTTTTTGCAAAGTGCCTACCTGTAGATTTTGGCCTGTAGCTCAGCCGCCACCTAGAGAAACCTACCAAACCTGTGCATTTCTGAAAACTAGAGACCTAGGGGAATCCAAGATGGGGTGACTTGTGTGGCTCGGACCAGGTTCTGTTACCAAGAATCCTTTGCAAACCTCAAAATTTGGCTAAAAAAACACATGTTCCTCACATTTCTGTGGCAGAAAGTTCTGTAATCTGAGAGGAGCCACAAATTTCCTTCCACCCAGCGTTCCCCCACGTCTCCCGATAAAAATGATACCTCACTTGTGTGGGTAGGCCTAGCGCCCGCGACAGGAAACGCCCCAAAGCGCAACGTGGACACAGCCAAATTTTTGAAGGAAAACAGAGGTGTTTTTTGCAAAGTGCCTACCTGTAGATTTTGGCCTGTAGCTCAGCCGCCACCTAGGGAAACCTACCAAACCTGTGCATTTCTGAAAACTAGAGACCTAGGGGAATCCAAGATGGGGTGACTTGTGTGGCTCGGACCAGGTTCTGTTACCCAGAATCCTTTGCAAACCTCAAAATTTGGCTAAAAAAACACATGTTCCTCACAGTTCTGTGGCAGAAAGTCCTGGAATCTGAAAGGAGCCGAGAATTTCCTTCCACCCAGCGTTCCCCCAAGTCTCCCGATAAAAATGATACCTCACTTGTGTGGGTAGGCCTAGCGCCCGCGACATGAAACGCCCCAAAGCGCAACGTGGACACAGCCAAATTTTTGGAGGAAAACAGAGCTGTTTTTTGCAAAGTGCCTACCTGTAGATTTTGGCCTGTAGCTCAGCCGCCACCTAGGGAAACCTACCAAACCTGTGCATTTCTGAAAACTAGAGACCTAGGGGAATCCAAGATGGGGTGACTTGTGTGGCTCGGACCAGGTTCTGTTCCCCAGAATCCTTTGCAAACCTCAAAATTTGGCTAAAAAAACACATGTTCCTCACATTTCTGTGGCAGAAAGTTCTGGAATCTGAGAGGAGCCACAAATTTCCTTCCACCCAGCGTTCCCCCACGTCTCCCGATAAAAATGATACCTCACTTGTGTGGGTAGGCCTAGCGCCCGCGACAGGAAACGCCCCAAAGCGCAACGTGGACACAGCCAAATTTTTGAAGGAAAACAGAGGTGTTTTTTGCAAAGTGCCTACCTGTGAATTTTGGCCTGTAGCTCAGCCGCCACCTAGGGAAACCTACCAAACCTGTGCATTTCTGAAAACTAGAGACCTAGGGGAATCCAAGATGGGGTGACTTATGTGGCTCGGACCAGGTTCTGTTACCCAGAATCCTTTGCAAACCTCAAAATTTGGCTAAAAAAACACATGTTCCTCACAGTTCTGTGGCAGAAAGTCCTGGAATCTGAAAGGAGCCGAGAATTTCCTTCCACCCAGCGTTCCCCCACGTCTCCCGATAAAAATGATACCTCACTTGTGTGGGTAGGCCTAGCGCCCGCGACATGAAACGCCCCAAAGCGCAACGTGGACACAGCCAAATTTTTGGAGGAAAACAGAGGTGTTTTTTGCAAAATGCCTACCTGTAGATTTTGGCCTGTAGCTCAGCCGCCACCTAGGGAAACCTACCAAAGCTGTGCATTTCTGAAAACTAGAGACCTAGGGGAATCCAAGATGGGGTGACTTGTGTGGCTCGGACCAGGTTCTGTTACCCAGAATCCTTTGCAAACCTCAAAATTTGGCTAAAAAAACACATGTTCCTCACATTTCTGTGGCAGAAAGTTCTGGAATCTGAGAGGAGCCACAAATTTCCTTCCACCCAGCGTTCCCCCATGTCTCCCGATAAAAATGATACCTCACTTGTGTGGGTAGGCCTAGCGCCCGCGACAGGAAACACCCCAAAGCGCAACGTGGACACAGCCAAATTTTTGAAGGAAAACAGAGGTGTTTTTTGCAAAGTGCCTACCTGTAGATTTTGGCCTGTAGCTCAGCCGCCACCTAGGGAAACCTACCAAGCCTGTGCATTTCTGAAAACTAGAGACCTAGGGGAATCCAAGATGGGGTGACTTGTGTGGCTCGGACCAGGTTCTGTTACCCAGAATCCTTTGCAAACCTCAAAATTTGGCTAAAAAAACACATGTTCCTCACATTTCTGTGGCAGAAAGTTCTGGAATCTGAGAGGTGCCACAAATTTCCTTCCACCCAGCGTTCCCCCACGTCTCCCGATAAAAATGATACTTCACTTGTGTGGGTAGGCCTAGCGCCTCCGACAGGAAACGCCCCAAAGCGCAACGTGGACACAGCCAAATTTTTGAAGGAAAACAGAGGTGTTTTTGGCAAAGTGCCTACCTGTAGATTTTGGCCTGTAGCTCAGCCGCCACCTAGGGAAACCTACCAAACCTGTGCATTTCTGAAAACTAGAGACCTAGGGGAATCCAAGATAGGGTGACTTGTGTGGCTCGGACCAGGTTCTGTTACCCAGAATCCTTTGCAAACCTCAAAATTTGGCTAAAAAAACACATGTTCCTCACATTTCTGTGGCAGAAAGTTCTGTAATCTGAGAGGAGCCACAAATTTCCTTCCACCCAGCGTTCCCCCATGTCTCCCGATAAAAATGATACCTCACTTGTGTGGGTAGGCCTAGCGCCCGCGACAGGAAACGCCCCAAAGCGCAACATGGACACAGCCAAATTTTTGAAGGAAAACAGAGGTGTTTTTTGCAAAGTGCCTACCTGTAGATTTTGGCCTGTAGCTCAGCCGCCACCTAGGGAAACCTACCAAACCTGTGCATTTCTGAAAACTAGAGACCTAGGGGAATCCAAGATGGGGTGACTTGTGTGGCTCGGACCAGGTTCTGTTACCCAGAATCCTTTGCAAACCTCAAAATTTGGCTAAAAAAACACATGTTCCTCACAGTTCTGTGGCAGAAAGTCCTGGAAACTGAAAGGAGCCGAGAATTTCCTTCCACCCAGCGTTCCCCCCCATCTCCCGATAAAAATGATACCTCACTTGTGTGGGTAGGCCTAGCGCCCGCGACATGACACGCCCCAAAGCGCAACGTGGACACAGCCAAATTTTTGGAGGAAAACAGAGGTGTTTTTTGCAAAATGCCTACCTGTAGATTTTGGCCTGTAGCTCAGCCGCCACCTAGGGAAACCTACCAAAGCTGTGCATTTCTGAAAACTAGAGACCTAGGGGAATCCAAGATGGGGTGACTTGTGTGGCTCGGACCAGGTTCTGTTACCCAGAATCCTTTGCAAACCTCAAAATTTGGCTAAAAAAACACATGTTCCTCACATTTCTGTGGCAGAAAGTTCTGGAATCTGAGAGGAGCCACAAATTTCCTTCCACCCAGCGTTCCCCCACGTCTCCCGATAAAAATGATACCTCACTTGTGTGGGTAGGCCTAGCGCCCGCGACAGGAAACGCCCCAAAGCGCAATGTGGACACAGCCAAATTTTTGAAGGAAATATGAGGTGTTTTTTGCAAAGTGCCTACCTGTAGATTTTGGCCTGTAGCTCAGCCGCCACCTAGGGAAACCTACCAAACCTGTGCATTTTTGAAAACTAGAGTCCTAGGGGAATCCAAGATGGGGTGACTTGTGTGGCTCGGACCAGATTCTGTTACCCAGAATCCTTTGCAAACCTCAAAATGTTGCTAAAAAAACACATTTTCCTCACATTTCTGTGGCAGAAAGTTCTGGAATCTGAGAGGAGCCACAAATTTCCTTCCACCCAGCGTTCCCCCATGTCTCCCGATAAAAATGATACCTCACTTGTGTGGGTAGGCCTAGCGCCCGCGACAGGAAACACCCCAAAGCGCAACGTGGACACAGCCAAATTTTTGAAGGAAAACAAAGGTGTTTTTTGCAAAGTGCCTACCTGTAGATTTTGGCCTGTAGCTCAGCCGCCACCTAGGGAAACCTACCAAACCTGTGCATTTCTGAAAACTAGAGACCTAGGGGAATCCAAGATGGGGTGACTTGTGTGGCTCGGACCAGGTTCTGTTACCCAGAATCCTTTGCAAACCTCAAAATTTGGCTAAAAAAACACATGTTCCTCACATTTCTGTGGCAGAAAGTTCTGGAATCTGAGAGGTGCCACAAATTTCCTTCCACCCAGCGTTCCCCCACGTCTCCCGATAAAAATGATACTTCACTTGTGTGGGTAGGCCTAGCGCCTCCGACAGGAAACGCCCCAAAGCGCAACGTGGACACAGCCAAATTTTGGAAGGAAAACAGAGGTGTTTTTGGCAAAGTGCCTACCTGTAGATTTTGGCCTGTAGCTCAGCCGCCACCTAGGGAAACCTACCAAACCTGTGCATTTCTGAAAACTAGAGACGTAGGGGAATCCAAGATGGGGTGACTTGTGTGGCTCGGACCAGGTTCTGTTACCCAGAATCCTTTGCAAACCTCAAAATTTGGCTAAAAAAACACATGTTCCTCACATTTCTGTAGCAGAAAGTTCTGGAATCTGAGAGGAGCCACAAATTTCCTTCCACCCAGCGTTCCCCCACGTCTCCCGATAAAAATGATACCTCACTTGTGTGGGTAGGCCTAGCGCCCGCGACAGGAAACGCCCCAAAGCGCAACGTGGACACAGCCAAATTTTTGAAGGAAAACAGAGGTGTTTTTTGCAAAGTGCCTACCTGTAGATTTTGGCCTGTAGCTCAGCCGCCACCTAGGGAAACCTACCAAACCTGTGCATTTCTGAAAACTAGAGACCTAGGGGAATCCAAGATGGGGTGACTTATGTGGCTCGGACCAGGTTCTGTTACCCAGAATCCTTTGCAAACCTCAAAATTTGGCTAAAAAAACACATGTTCCTCACAGTTCTGTGGCAGAAAGTCCTGGAATCTGAAAGGAGCCGAGAATTTCCTTCCGCCCAGCGTTCCCCCACGTCTCCCGATAAAAATGATCCCTCACTTGTGTGGGTAGGCCTAGCGCCCGCGACATGAAACGCCCCAAAGCGCAACGTGGACACAGCCAAATTTTTGGAGGAAAACAGAGGTGTTTTTTGCAAAATGCCTACCTGTAGATTTTGGCCTGTAGCTCAGCCGCCACCTAGGGAAACCTACCAAAGCTGTGCATTTCTGAAAACTAGAGACCTAGGGGAATCCAAGATGGGGTGACTTGTGTGGCTCGGACCAGGTTCTGTTACCCAGAATCCTTTGCAAACCTCAAAATTTGGCTAAAAAAACACATGTTCCTCACATTTCTGTGGCAGAAAGTTCTGGAATCTGAGAGGAGCCACAAATTTCCTTCCACCCAGCGTTCCCCCACGTCTCCCGATAAAAATGATACCTCACTTGTGTGGGTAGGCCTAGCGCCCGCGACAGGTAACGCCCCAAAGCGCAATGTGGACACAGCCAAATTTTTGAAGGAAAACAGAGGTGTTTTTTGCAAAGTGCCTACCTGTAGATTTTGGCCTGTAGCTCAGCCGCCACCTAGGGAAACCTACCAAACCTGTGCATTTCTGAAAACTAGAGTCCTAGGGGAATCCAAGATGGGGTGACTTGTGTGGCTCGGACCAGGTTCTGTTACCCAGAATCCTTTGCAAACCTCAAAATTTGGCTAAAAAAACACATGTTCCTCACATTTCTGTGGCAGAAAGTTCTGGAATCTGAGAGGATCCACAAATTTCCTTCCACCCAGCGTTCCCCCATGTCTCCCGATAAAAATGGTACCTCACTTGTGTGGGTAGGCCTAGCGCCCGCGACAGAAAACACCCCAAAGCGCAACGTGGACACAGCCAAATTTTTGAAGGAAAACAGAGGTGTTTTTTGCAAAGTGCCTACCTGTAGATTTTGGCCTGTAGCTCAGCCGCCACCTAGGGAAACCTACCAAGCCTGTGCATTTCTGAAAACTAGAGACCTAGGGGAATCCAAGATGGGGTGACTTGTGTGGCTCGGACCAGGTTCTGTTACCCAGAATCCTTTGCAAACCTCAAAATTTGGCTAAAAAAACACATGTTCCTCACATTTCTGTGGCAGAAAGTTCTGGAATCTGAGAGGTGCCACAAATTTCCTTCCACCCAGCGTTCCCCCACGTCTCCCGATAAAAATGATACTTCACTTGTGTGGGTAGGCCTAGCGCCTCCGACAGGAAACGCCCCAAAGCGCAACGTGGACACAGCCAAATTTTTGAAGGAAAACAGAGGTGTTTTTGGCAAAGTGCCTACCTGTAGATTTTGGCCTGTAGCTCACCCGCCACCTAGGGAAACCTACCAAACCTGTGCATTTCTGAAAACTAGAGACCTAGGGGAATCCAAGATAGGGTGACTTGTGTGGCTCGGACCAGGTTCTGTTACCCAGAATCCTTTGCAAACCTCAAAATTTGGCTAAAAAAACACATGTTCCTCACATTTCTGTGGCAGAAAGTTCTGTAATCTGAGAGGAGCCACAAATTTCCTTCCACCCAGCGTTCCCCCACGTCTCCCGATAAAAATGATACCTCACTTGTGTGGGTAGGCCTAGCGCCCGCGACAGGTAACGCCCCAAAGCGCAATGTGGACACAGCCAAATTTTTGAAGGAAAACAGAGGTGTTTTTTGCAAAGTGCCTACCTGTAGATTTTGGCCTGTAGCTCAGCCGCCACCTAGGGAAACCTACCAAACCTGTGCATTTCTGAAAACTAGAGACCTAGGGGAATCCAAGATGGGGTGACTTGTGTGGCTCGGACCAGGTTCTGTTACCCAGAATCCTTTGCAAACCTCAAAATTTGGCTAAAAAAACACATGTTCCTCACAGTTCTGTGGCAGAAAGTCCGGGAATCTGAAAGGAGCCGAGAATTTCCTTCCACCCAGCGTTCCCCCACGTCTCCCGATAAAAATTATACCTCACTTGTGTGGGTAGGCCTAGCGCCCGCGACATGAAACGCCCCAAAGCGCAACGTGGACACAGCCAAATTTTTGGAGGAAAACAGAGGTGTTTTTTGCAAAATGCCTACCTGTAGATTTTGGCCTGTAGCTCAGCCGCCACCTAGGGAAACCTACCAAACCTGTGCATTTCTGAAAACTAGAGACATAGGGGAATCCAAGATGGGGTGACTTGTGTGGCTCGGACCAGGTTCTGTTACCCAGAATCCTTTGCAAACCTCAAAATTTGGCTAAAAAAACACATGTTCCTCACATTTCTGTGGCAGAAAGTTCTGGAATCTGAGAGGAGCCACAAATTTCCTTCCACCCAGCGTTCCCCCACGTCTCCCGATAAAAATGATACCTCACTTGTGTGGGTAGGCCTAGCGCCCGCGACAGGAAACGCCCCAAAGCGCAATGTGGACAGAGCCAAATTTTTGAAGGAAATATGAGGTGTTTTTTGCAAAGTGCCTACCTGTAGATTTTGGCCTGTAGCTCAGCCGCCACCTAGGGAAACCTACCAAACCTGTGCATTTCTGAAAACTAGAGTCCTAGGGGAATCCAAGATGGGGTGACTTGTGTGGCTCGGAACAGATTCTGTTACCCAGAATCCTTTGCAAACCTCAAAATTTGGCTAAAAAAACACATTTTCCTCACATTTCTGTGGCAGAAAGTTCTGGAATCTGAGAGGTGCCACAAATTTCCTTCCACCCAGCGTTCCCCCACGTCTCCCGATAAAAATGATACTTCACTTGTGTGGGTAGGCCTAGCGCCCGCGACAGGAAACGCCCCAAAGCGCAACGTGGACACAGCCAAATTTTTGAAGGAAAACAGAGGTGTTTTTTGCAAAGTGCCTACCTGTAGATTTTGGCCTGTAGCTCAGCCGCCACCTAGGGAAACCTACCAAACCTGTGCATTTCTGAAAACTAGAGACCTAGGGGAATCCAAGATGGGGTGACTTGTGTGGCTCGGACCAGGTTCTGTTACCCAGAATCCTTTGCAAACCTCAAAATTTGGCTAAAAAAACACATGTTCCTCACATTTCTGTGGCAGAAAGTTCTGGAATCTGAGAGGAGCCACAAATTTCCTTCCACCCAGCGTTCCCCCACGTCTCCCGATAAAAATGATTCCTCACTTGTGTGGGTAGGCCTAGCGCCCGCGACAGGAAACACCCCAAAGCGCAATGTGGACACAGCCAAATTTTTGAAGGAAAACAGAGGTGTTTTTTGCAAAGTGCCTACCTGTAGATTTTGGCCTGTAGCTCAGCCGCCACCTAGGGAAACCTACCAAACCTGTGCATTTCTGAAAACTAGAGTCCTAGGGGAATCCAAGATGGGGTGACTTGTGTGGCTCGGACCAGATTCTGTTACCCAGAATCCTTTGCAAACCTCAAAATTTGGCTAAAAAAACACATGTTCCTCACATTTCTGTGGCAGAAAGTTCTGGAATCTGAGAGGAGCCACAAATTTCCTTCCACCCAGCGTTCCCCCATGTCTCCCGATAAAAATGATACCTCACTTGTGTGGGTAGGCCTAGCGCCCGCGACATGAAACGCCCCAAAGCGCAACGTGGACACAGCCAAATTTTTGGAGGAAAACAGAGGTGTTTTTTGCAAAATGCCTACCTGTAGATTTTGGCCTGTAGCTCAGCCGCCACCTAGGGAAACCTACCAAAGCTGTGCATTTCTGAAAACTAGAGACCTAGGGGAATCCAAGATGGGGTGACTTGTGTGGCTCGGACCAGGTTCTGTTACCCAGAATCCTTTGCAAACCTCAAAATTTGGCTAAAAAAACACATGTTCCTCACATTTCTGTGGCAGAAAGTTCTGGAATCTGAGAGGAGCCACAAATTTCCTTCCAACCAGCGTTCCCCCACGTCTCCCGATAAAAATGATACCTCACTTGTGTGGGTAGGCCTAGCGCCCGCGACAGGAAAGGCCCCAAAGCGCAACGTGGACACAGCCAAATTTTTGAAGGAAAACAGAGGTGTTTTTTGCAAAGTGCCTACCTGTAGATTTTGGTCTGTAGCTCAGCCGCCACCTAGGGAAACCTACCAAACCTGTGCATTTCTGAAAACTAGAGACCTAGGGGAATCCAAGATGGGGTGACTTGTGTGGCTCGGACCAGGTTCTGTTACCCAGAATCCTTTGCAAACCTCAAAATTTGGCTAAAAAAACACATGTTCCTCACATTTCTGTGGCAGAAAGTTCTGGAATCTGAGAGGAGCCACAAATTTCCTTCCACCCAGCGTTCCCCCACGTCTCCCGATAAAAATGATACCTCACTTGTGTGGGTAGGCCTAGCGCCCGCGACAGGAAAGGCCCCAAAGCGCAACGTGGACACAGCCAAATTTTTGAAGGAAAACAGAGGTGTTTTTTGCAAAGTGCCTACCTGTAGATTTTGGCCTGTAGCTCAGCCGCCACCTAGGGAAACCTACCAAACCTGTGCATTTCTGAAAACTAGTGTCCTAGGGGAATCCAAGATGGGGTGACTTGTGTGGCTCGGACCAGGTTCTGTTACCCAGAATCCTTTGCAAACCTCAAAATTTGGCTAAAAAAACACATGTTCCTCACATTTCTGTGGCAGAAAGTTCTGGAATCTGAGAGGAGCCACAAATTTCCTTCCACCCAGCGTTCCCCCATGTCTCCCGATAAAAATGATACCTCACTTGTGTGGGTAGGCCTAGCGCCTCCGACAGGAAACGCCCCAAAGCGCAACGTGGACACGGCCAAATTTTTGAAGGAAAACAGAGGTGTTTTTGGCAAAGTGCCTACCTGTAGATTTTGGCCTGTAGCTCAGCCGCCACCTAGGGAAACCTACCAAACCTGTGCATTTCTGAAAACTAGAGACCTAGGGGAATCCAAGATGGGGTGACTTGTGTGGCTCGGACCAGGTTCTGTTACCCAGAATCCTTTGCAAACCTCAAAATTTGGCTAAAATAACACATGTTCCTCACATTTCTGTGGCAGAAAGTTCTGGAATCTGAGAGGAGCCACAAATTTCCTTCCACCCAGCGTTCCCCCATGTCTCCCGATAAAAATGATACCTCACTTGTGTGGGTAGGCCTAGCGCCCGCGACAGGAAAGGCCCCAAAGCGCAACGTGGACACAGCCAAATTTTTGAAGGAAAACAGAGGTGTTTTTTGCAAAGTGCCTACCTGTAGATTTTGGCCTGTAGCTCAGCCGCCACCTAGGGAAACCTACCAAACCTGTGCATTTCTGAAAACTAGTGTCCTAGGGGAATCCAAGATGGGGTGACTTGTGTGGCTCGGACCAGGTTCTGTTACCCAGAATCCTTTGCAAACCTCAAAATTTGGCTAAAAAAACACATGTTCCTCACATTTCTGTGGCAGAAAGTTCTGGAATCTGAGAGGAGCCACAAATTTCCTTCCACCCAGCGTTCCCCCATGTCTCCCGATAAAAATGATACCTCACTTGTGTGGGTAGGCCTAGCGCCTCCGACAGGAAACGCCCCAAAGCGCAACGTGGACACGGCCAAATTTTTGAAGGAAAACAGAGGTGTTTTTGGCAAAGTGCCTACCTGTAGATTTTGGCCTGTAGCTCAGCCGCCACCTAGGGAAACCTACCAAACCTGTGCATTTCTGAAAACTAGAGACCTAGGGGAATCCAAGATGGGGTGACTTGTGTGGCTCGGACCAGGTTCTGTTACCCAGAATCCTTTGCAAACCTCAAAATTTGGCTAAAATAACACATGTTCCTCACATTTCTGTGGCAGAAAGTTCTGGAATCTGAGAGGAGCCACAAATTTCCTTCCACCCAGCGTTCCCCCATGTCTCCCGATAAAAATGATACCTCACTTGTGTGGGTAGGCCTAGCGCCCGCGAGAGGAAACACCCCAAAGCGCAACGTGGACACAGCCAAATTTTTGAAGGAAAACAGAGGTGTTTTTTGCAAAGTGCCTACCTGTAGATTTTGCCCTGTAGCTCAGCCGCCACCTAGGGAAACCTACCAAACCTGTGCATTTCTGAAAACTAGAGACCTAGGGGAATCCAAGATGGGGTGACTTGTGTGGCTCGGACCAGGTTCTGTTACCCAGAATCCTTTGCAAACCTCAAAATGTGGCTAAAAAAAACACATGTTCCTCACATTTCTGTGGCAGAAAGTTCTGGAATCTGAGAGGTGCCACAAATTTCCTTCCACCCAGCGCTCCCCTACGTCTCCCGATAAAAATGATACTTCACTTGTGTGGGTAGGCCTAGCGCCCGCGACAGGAAACGCCCCAAAGCGCAACGTGGACACAGCCAAATTTTTGAAAGAAAACAGAGGTGTTTTTTGCAAAGTGCCTACCTGTAGATTTTGGCCTGTAGCTCAGCCGCCACCTAGGGAAACCTACCAAACCTGTGCATTTCTGAAAACTAGAGACCTAGGGGAATCCAAGATGGCGTGACTTGTGTGGCTCGGACCAGGTTCTGTTACCCAGAATCCTTTGCAAACCTCAAAATTTGGCTAAAAAAACACATGTTCCTCACATTTCTGTGGCAGAAAGTTCTGGAATCTGAGAGGAGCCACAAATTTCCTTCCACCCAGCGTTCCCCCACGTCTCCCGATAAAAATGATACCTCACTTGTGTGGGTAGGCCTAGCGCCCGCGACAGGAAAGGCCCCAAAGCGCAACGTGGACACAGCCAAATTTTTGAAGGAAAACAGAGGTGTTTTTTGCAAAGTGCCTACCTGTAGATTTTGGTCTGTAGCTCAGCCGCCACCTAGGGAAACCTACCAAACCTGTGCATTTCTGAAAACTAGAGACCTAGGGGAATCCAAGATGGGGTGACTTGTGTGGCTCGGACCAGGTTCTGTTACCCAAAATCCTTTGCAAACCTCAAAATTTGGCTAAAAAAACACATGTTCCTCACATTTCTGTGGCAGAAAGTTCTGGAATCTGAGAGGAGCCACAAATTTCCTTCCACCCAGCGTTCCCCCACGTCTCCCGATAAAAATGATACTTCACTTGTGTGGGTAGGCCTAGCGCCCGCGACAGGAAACGCCCCAAAGAGCAACGTGGACACAGCCAAATTTTTGAAGGAAAACAGAGGTGTTTTTTGCAAAGTGCCTACCTGTAGATTTTGGCCTGTAGCTCAGCCGCCACCTAGGGAAACCTACCAAACCTGTGCATTTCTGTAAACTAGAGACCTAGGGGAATCCAAGATGGGGTGACTTGTGTGGCTCGGACCAGCTTCTGTTACCCAGAATCCTTTGCAAACCTCAAAATTTGGCTAAAAAAACACATGTTCCTCACAGTTCTGTGGCAGAAAGTCCTGGAATCTGAAAGGAGCCGAGAATTTCCTTCCACCCAGCGTTCCCCCACGTCTCTCGATAAAAATGATACCTCACTTGTGTGGGTAGGCCTAGCGCCCACGACATGAAACGCCCCAAAGCGCAACGTGGACACAGCCAAATTTTTGGAGGAAAACAGAGGTGTTTTTTGCAAAATGCCTACCTGTAGATTTTGGCCTGTAGCTCAGCCGCCACCTAGGGAAACCTACCAAAGCTGTGCATTTCTGAAAACTAGAGACCTAGGGGAATCCAAGATGGGGTGACTTGTGTGGCTCGGACCAGGTTCTGTTACCCAGAATCCTTTGCAAACCTCAAAATTTGGCTAAAAAAACACATGTTCCTCACATTTCTGTGGCAGAAAGTTCTGGAATCTGAGAGGAGCCACAAATTTCCTTCCACCCAGCGTTCCCCCACGTCTCCCGATAAAAATGATACCTCACTTGTGTGGGTAGGCCTAGCGCCTGCGACAGGAAACACCCCGAAGCGCAACGTGGACACAGCCAAATTTTTGAAGGAAAACAGAGGTGTTTTTTGCAAAGTGCCTACCTGTAGATTTTGGTCTGTAGCTCAGCCGCCACCTAGGGAAACCTACCAAACCTGTGCATTTCTGAAAACTAGAGACCTAGGGGAATCCAAGATGGGGTGACTTGTGTGGCTCGGACCAGGTTCTGTTACCCAGAATCCTTTGCAAACCTCAAAATTTGGCTACAAAAACACATGTTCCTCACATTTCTGTGGCAGAAAGTTCTGGAATCTGAGAGGAGCCACGAATTTCCATCCACCCAGCGTTCCCCCACGTCTCCCGATAAAAATGATACCTCACTTGTGTGGGTAGGCCTAGCGCCCGCGACAGGAAACGCCCCAAAGCGCAACGTGGACACAGCCAAATTTTTGGAGGAAAACAGAGGTGTTTTTTGCAAAGTGCCTACCTGTAGATTTTGGCCTGTAGCTCAGCCGCCACCTAGGGAAACCTACCAAAGCTGTGCATTTCTGAAAACTAGAGACCTAGGGGAATCCAAGATGGGGTGACTTGTGTGGCTCGGACCAGGTTCTGTTACCCTGAATCCTTTGCAAACCTCAAAATTTGGCTAAAAAAACACATGTTCCTCACATTTCTGTGGCAGAAAGTTCTGGAATCTGAGAGGTGCCACAAATTTCCTTCCACCCAGCGTTCCCCCACGTCTCCCGATAAAAATGATACTTCACTTGTGTGGGTAGGCCTAGCGCCCGCGACAGGAAACGCCCCAAAGCGCAACGTGGACACAGCCAAATTTTTGAAGGAAAACAGAGGTGTTTTTTGCAAAGTGCCTACCTGTAGATTTTGGCCTGTAGCTCAGCCGCCACCTAGGGAAACCTACCAAACCTGTGCATTTCTGAAAACTAGAGACCTAGGGGAATCCAAGATGGGGTGACTTGTGTGGCTCGGACCAGGTTCTGTTACCCAGAATCCTTTGCAAACCTCAAAATTTGGCTAAAAAAACACATGTTCCTCACATTTCTGTGGCAGAAAGTTCTGGAATCTGAGAGGAGCCACAAATTTCCTTCCACCCAGCGTTCCCCCACGTCTCCCGATAAAAATGATTCCTCACTTGTGTGGGTAGGCCTAGCGCCCGCGACAGGAAACACCCCAAAGCGCAATGTGGACACAGCCAAATTTTTGAAGGAAAACAGAGGTGTTTTTTGCAAAGTGCCTACCTGTAGATTTTGGCCTGTAGCTCAGCCGCCACCTAGGGAAACCTACCAAAGCTGTGCATTTCTGAAAACTAGAGTCCTAGGGGAATCCAAGATGGGGTGACTTGTGTGGCTCGGACCAGATTCTGTTACCCAGAATCCTTTGCAAACCTCAAAATTTGGCTAAAAAAACACATGTTCCTCACATTTCTGTGGCAGAAAGTTCTGGAATCTGAGAGGAGCCACAAATTTCCTTCCACCCAGCGTTCCCCCATGTCTCCCGATAAAAATGATACCTCACTTGTGTGGGTAGGCCTAGCGCCCGCGACATGAAACGCCCCAAAGCGCAACGTGGACACTGCCAAATTTTTGGAGGAAAACAGAGGTGTTTTTTGCAAAATGGCTACCTGTAGATTTTGGCCTGTAGCTCAGCCGCCACCTAGGGAAACCTACCAAAGCTGTGCATTTCTGAAAACTAGAGACCTAGGGGAATCCAAGATGGGGTGACTTGTGTGGCTCGGACCAGGTTCTGTTACCCAGAATCCTTTGCAAACCTCAAAATTTGGCTAAAAAAACACATGTTCCTCACATTTCTGTGGCAGAAAGTTCTGGAATCTGAGAGGAGCCACAAATTTCCTTCCACCCAGCGTTCCCCCACGTCTCCCGATAAAAATGATACCTCACTTGTGTGGGTAGGCCTAGCGCCCGCGACAGGAAAGGCCCCAAAGCGCAACGTGGACACAGCCAAATTTTTGAAGGAAAACAGAGGTGTTTTTTGCAAAGTGCCTACCTGTAGATTTTGGTCTGTAGCTCAGCCGCCACCTAGGGAAACCTACCAAACCTGTGCATTTCTGAAAACTAGAGACCTAGGGGAATCCAAGATGGGGTGACTTGTGTGGCTCGGACCAGGTTCTGTTACCCAGAATCCTTTGCAAACCTCAAATTTTGGCTAAAAAAACACATGTTCCTCACATTTCTGTGGCAGAAAGTTCTGGAATCTGAGAGGAGCCACAAATTTCCTTCCACCCAGCGTTCCCCCACGTCTCCCGATAAAAATGATACCTCACTTGTGTGGGTAGGCCTAGCGCCCGCGACAGGAAAGGCCCCAAAGCGCAACGTGGACACAGCCAAATTTTTGAAGGAAAACAGAGGTGTTTTTTGCAAAGTGCCTACCTGTAGATTTTGGCCTGTAGCTCAGCCGCCACCTAGGGAAACCTACCAAACCTGTGCATTTCTGAAAACTAGTGTCCTAGGGGAATCCAAGATGGGGTGACTTGTGTGGCTCGGACCAGGTTCTGTTACCCAGAATCCTTTGCAAACCTCAAAATTTGGCTAAAAAAACACATGTTCCTCACATTTCTGTGGCTGAAAGTTCTGGAATCTGAGAGGAGCCACAAATTTCCTTCCACCCAGCGTTCCCCCATGTCTCCCGATAAAAATGATACCTCACTTGTGTGGGTAGGCCTAGCGCCTCCGACAGGAAATGCCCCAAAGCGCAACGTGGACACGGCCAAATTTTTGAAGGAAAACAGAGGTGTTTTTGGCAAAGTGCCTACCTGTAGATTTTGGCCTGTAGCTCAGCCGCCACCTAGGGAAACCTACCAAACCTGTGCATTTCTGAAAACTAGAGACCTAGGGGAATCCAAGATGGGGTGACTTGTGTGGCTCGGACCAGGTTCTGTTACCCAGAATCCTTTGCAAACCTCAAAATTTGGCTAAAATAACACATGTTCCTCACATTTCTGTGGCAGAAAGTTCTGGAATCTGAGAGGAGCCACAAATTTCCTTCCACCCAGCGTTCCCCCATGTCTCCCGATAAAAATGATACCTCACTTGTGTGGGTAGGCCTAGCGCCCGCGACAGGAAACACCCCAAAGCGCAACGTGGACACAGCCAAATTTTTGAAGGAAAACAGAGGTGTTTTTTGCAAAGTGCCTACCTGTAGATTTTGCCCTGTAGCTCAGCCGCCACCTAGGGAAACCTACCAAACCTGTGCATTTCTGAAAACTAGAGACCTAGGGGAATCCAAGATGGGGTGACTTGTGTGGCTCGGACCAGGTTCTGTTACCCAGAATCCTTTGCAAACCTCAAAATTTGGCTAAAAAAAACACATGTTCCTCACATTTCTGTGGCAGAAAGTTCTGGAATCTGAGAGGTGCCACAAATTTCCTTCCACCCAGCGCTCCCCTACGTCTCCCGATAAAAATGATACTTCACTTGTGTGGGTAGGCCTAGCGCCCGCGACAGGAAACGCCCCAAAGCGCAACGTGGACACAGCCAAATTTTTGAAAGAAAACAGAGGTGTTTTTTGCAAAGTGCCTACCTGTAGATTTTGGCCTGTAGCTCAGCCGCCACCTAGGGAAACCTACCAAACCTGTGCATTTCTGAAAACTAGAGACCTAGGGGAATCCAAGATGGCGTGACTTGTGTGGCTCGGACCAGGTTCTGTTACCCAGAATCCTTTGCAAACCTCAAAATTTGGCTAAAAAAACACATGTTCCTCACATTTCTGTGGCAGAAAGTTCTGGAATCTGAGAGGAGCCACAAATTTCCTTCCACCCAGCGTTCCCCCACGTCTCCCGATAAAAATGATACCTCACTTGTGTGGGTAGGCCTAGCGCCCGCGACAGGAAAGGCCCCAAAGCGCAACGTGGACACAGCCAAATTTTTGAAGGAAAACAGAGGTGTTTTTTGCAAAGTGCCTACCTGTAGATTTTGGTCTGTAGCTCAGCCGCCACCTAGGGAAACCTACCAAACCTGTGCATTTCTGAAAACTAGAGACCTAGGGGAATCCAAGATGGGGTGACTTGTGTGGCTCGGACCAGGTTCTGTTACCCAAAATCCTTTGCAAACCTCAAAATTTGGCTAAAAAAACACATGTTCCTCACATTTCTGTGGCAGAAAGTTCTGGAATCTGAGAGGAGCCACAAATTTCCTTCCACCCAGCGTTCCCCCACGTCTCCCGATAAAAATGATACTTCACTTGTGTGGGTAGGCCTAGCGCCCGCGACAGGAAACGCCCCAAAGCGCAACGTGGACACAGCCAAATTTTTGAAGGAAAACAGAGGTGTTTTTTGCAAAGTGCCTACCTGTAGATTTTGGCCTGTAGCTCAGCCGCCACCTAGGGAAACCTACCAAACCTGTGCATTTCTGTAAACTAGAGACCTAGGGGAATCCAAGATGGGGTGACTTGTGTGGCTCGGACCAGCTTCTGTTACCCAGAATCCTTTGCAAACCTCAAAATTTGGCTAAAAAAACACATGTTCCTCACATTTCTGTGGCAGAAAGTCCTGGAATCTGAAAGGAGCCGAGAATTTCCTTCCACCCAGCGTTCCCCCACGTCTCTCGATAAAAATGATACCTCACTTGTGTGGGTAGGCCTAGCGCCCGCGACATGAAACGCCCCAAAGCGCAACGTGGACACAGCCAAATTTTGGGAGGAAAACAGAGGTGTTTTTTGCAAAATGCCTACCTGTAGATTTTGGCCTGTAGCTCAGCCGCCACCTAGGGAAACCTACCAAAGCTGTGCATTTCTGAAAACTAGAGACCTAGGGGAATCCAAGATGGGGTGACTTGTGTGGCTCGGACCAGGTTCTGTTACCCAGAATCCTTTGCAAACCTCAAAATTTGGCTAAAAAAACACATGTTCCTCACATTTCTGTGGCAGAAAGTTCTGGAATCTGAGAGGAGCCACAAATTTCCTTCCACCCAGCGTTCCCCCACGTCTCCCGATAAAAATGATACCTCACTTGTGTGGGTAGGCCTAGCGCCCGCGACAGGAAACACCCCAAAGCGCAACGTGGACACAGCCAAATTTTTGGAGGAAAACAGAGGTGTTTTTTGCAAAGTGCCTACCTGTAGATTTTGGTCTGTAGCTCAGCCGCCACCTAGGGAAACCTACCAAACCTGTGCATTTCTGAAAACTAGAGACCTAGGGGAATCCAAGATGGGGTGACTTGTGTGGCTCGGACCAGGTTCTGTTACCCAAATCCTTTGCAAACCTCAAAATTTGGCTAAAAAAACACATGTTCCTCACATTTCTGTGGCAGAAAGTTCTGGAATCTGAGAGGAGCCACGAATTTCCTTCCACCCAGCGTTCCCCCACGTCTCCCGATAAAAATGATACCTCACTTGTGTGGGTAGGCCTAGCGCCCGCGACAGGAAACGCCCCAAAGCGCAACGTGGACACAGCCAAATTTTTGGAGGAAAACAGAGGTGTTTTTTGCAAAGTGCCTACCTGTAGATTTTGGCCTGTAGCTCAGCCGCCACCTAGGGAAACCTACCAAAGCTGTGCATTTCTGAAAACTAGAGACCTAGGGGAATCCAAGATGGGGTGACTTGTGTGGCTCGGACCAGGTTCTGTTACCCAGAATCCTTTGCAAACCTCAAAATTTGGCTAAAAAAACACATGTTCCTCACATTTCTGTGGCAGAAAGTTCTGGAATCTGAGAGGAGCCACAAATTTCCTTCCACCCAGCGTTCCCCCACGTCTCCCGATAAAAATGATACCTCACTTGTGTGTTAGGCCTAGCGCCCGTGACAGGAAACGCCCCAAAGCGCAACGTGGACACAGCCAAATTTTTGAAGGAAAACAGAGGTGTTTTTTGCAAAGTGCCTACCTGTAGATTTTGGCCTGTAGCTCAGCCGCCACCTAGGGAAACCTACCAAACCTGTGCATTTCTGAAAACTAGAGACCTAGGGGAATATAAGATGGGGTGACTTGTGTGGCTCGGACCAGGTTCTGTTACCCAGAATCCTTTGCAAACCTCAAAATGTGGCTAAAAAAACACATGTTCCTCACATTTCTGTGGCAGAAAGTTCTGGAATCTAAGAGGTGCCACAAATTTCCTTCCACCCAGCGTTCCCCCACGTCTCCCGATAAAAATGATACTTCACTTGTGTGGGTAGGCCTAGCGCCCGCGACAGGAAACGCCCCAAAGTGCAACGTGGACACAGCCAAATTTTTGAAGGAAAACAGAGGTGTTTTTTGCAAAGTGCCTACCTGTAGATTTTGGTCTGTAGCTCAGCCGCCACCTAGGGAAACCTACCAAACCTGTGCATTTCTGAAAACTAGAGACCTAGGGGAATCCAAGATGGGGTGACTTGTGTGGCTCGGACCAGGTTCTGTTACCCAGAATCCTTTGCAAACCTCAAAATTTGGCTAAAAAAACACATGTTCCTCACATTTCTGTGGCAGAAAGTTCTGGAATCTGAGAGGAGCCACAAATTTCCTTCCACCCAGCGTTCCCCCACGTCTCCCGATAAAAATGATACCTCACTTGTGTGGGTAGGCCTAGCGCCCGCGACAGGAAACACCCCAAAGCGCAACGTGGACACAGCCAAATTTTTGGAGGAAAACAGAGGTGTTTTTTGCAAAGTGCCTACCTGTAGATTGTGGCCTGTAGCTCAGCCGCCACCTAGGGAAACCTACCAAAGCTGTGCATTTCTGAAAACTAGAGACCTAGGGAATCCAAGATGGGGTGACTTGTGTGGCTCGGACCAGGTTCTGTTACCCAGAATCCTTTGCAAACCTCAAAATTTGGCTAAAAAAACACATGTTCCTCACATTTCTGTGGCAGAAAGTTCTGGAATCTGAGAGGAGCCACAAATTTCCTTCCACCCAACGTTCCCCCACGTCACCCGATAAAAATGATACCTCACTTGTGTGGGTAGGCCTAGCGCCCGTGACACGAAACGCCCCCAAAGCGCAACGTGGACACAGCCAAATTTTTGAAGGAAAACAGAGGTGTTTTTTGCAAAGTGCCTACCTGTAGATTTTGGCCTGTAGCTCAGCCGCCACCTAGGGAAACCTACCAAACCTGTGCATTTCTGAAAACTAGAGTCCTAGGGGAATCCAAGATGGGGTGACTTGTGTGGCTCGGACCAGGTTCTGTTACCCAGAATCCTTTGCAAACCTCAAAATTTGGCTAAAAAAACACATGTTCCTCACATTTCTGTGGCAGTAAGTTCTGGAATCTGAGAGGAGCCACAAATTTCCTTCCACCCAGCGTTCCCCCATGTCTCCCGATAAAAATGGTACCTCACTTGTGTGGGTAGGCCTAGCGCCCGCGACAGAAAACACCCCAAAGCGCAACGTGGACACAGCCAAATTTTTGAAGGAAAACAGAGGTGTTTTTTGCAAAGTGCCTACCTGTAGATTTTGGCCTGTAGCTCAGCTGCCACCTAGGGAAACCTACCAAACCTGTGCATTTCTGAAAACTAGAGACCTAGGGGAATCCAAGATGGGGTGACTTTTGTGGCTCGGACCAGGTTCTGTTACCCAGAATCCTTTGCAAACCTCAAAATTTGGCTAAAAAAACACATGTTCCTCACATTTCTGTGGCAGAAAGTTCTGGAATCTGAGAGGTGCCACAAATTTCCTTCCACCCAGCGTTCCCCCACGTCTCCCGATAAAAATGATACTTCACTTGTGTGGGTAGGCCTAGCGCCTCCGACAGGAAACGCCCCAAAGCGCAACGTGGACACAGCCAAATTTTTGAAGGAAAACAGAGTTGTTTTTGGCAAAGTGCCTACCTGTAGATTTTGGCCTGTAGCTCAGCCGCCACCTAGGGAAACCTACCAAACCTGTGCATTTCTGAAAACTAGAGACGTAGGGGAATCCAAGATGGGGTGACTTGTGTGGCTCGGACCAGGTTCTGTTACCCAGAATCCTTTGCAAACCTCAAAATTTGGCTAAAAAAACACATGTTCCTCACATTTCTGTGGCAGAAAGTTCTGGAATCTGAGAGGAGCCACAAATTTCCTTCCACCCAGCGTTCCCCCACGTCTCCCGATAAAAATGATACCTCACTTGTGTGGGTAGGCCTAGCGCCCGCGACAGGAAACACCCCAAAGCGCAACGTGGACACAGCCAAATTTTTGGAGGAAAACAGAGGTGTTTTTTGCAAAGTGCCTACCTGTAGATTGTGGCCTGTAGCTCAGCCGCCACCTAGGGAAACCTACCAAAGCTGTGCATTTCTGAAAACTAGAGACCTAGGGAATCCAAGATGGGGTGACTTGTGTGGCTCGGACCAGGTTCTGTTACCCAGAATCCTTTGCAAACCTCAAAATTTGGCTAAAAAAACACATGTTCCTCACATTTCTGTGGCAGAAAGTTCTGGAATCTGAGAGGAGCCACAAATTTCCTTCCACCCAGCGTTCCCCCATGTCTCCCGATAAAAATGGTACCTCACTTGTGTGGGTAGGCCTAGCGCCCGCGACAGAAAACACCCCAAAGCGCAACGTGGACACAGCCAAATTTTTGAAGGAAAACAGAGGTGTTTTTTGCAAAGTGCCTACCTGTAGATTTTGGCCTGTAGCTCAGCCGCCACCTAGGGAAACCTACCAAACCTGTGCATTTCTGAAAACTAGAGACCTAGGGGAATCCAAGATGGGGTGACTTGTGTGGCTCGGACCAGGTTCTGTTACCCAGAATCCTTTGCAAACCTCAAAATTTGGCTAAAAAAACACATGTTCCTCACATTTCTGTGGCAGAAAGTTCTGGAATCTGAGAGGTGCCACAAATTTCCTTCCACCCAGCGTTCCCCCACGTCTCCCGATAAAAATGATACTTCACTTGTGTGGGTAGGCCTAGCGCCTCCGACAGGAAACGCCCCAAAGCGCAACGTGGACACAGCCAAATTTTTGAAGGAAAACAGAGTTGTTTTTGGCAAAGTGCCTACCTGTAGATTTTGGCCTGTAGCTCAGCCGCCACCTAGGGAAACCTACCAAACCTGTGCATTTCTGAAAACTAGAGACGTAGGGGAATCCAAGATGGGGTGACTTGTGTGGCTCGGACCAGGTTCTGTTACCCAGAATCCTTTGCAAACCTCAAAATTTGGCTAAAAAAACACATGTTCCTCACATTTCTGTGGCAGAAAGTTCTGGAATCTGAGAGGAGCCACAAATTTCCTTCCACCCAGCGTTCCCCCACGTCTCCCGATAAAAATGATACCTCACTTGTGTGGGTAGGCCTAGCGCCCGCGACAGGAAACGCCCCAAAGCGCAACGTGGACACAGCCAAATTTTTGAAGGAAAACAGAGGTGTTTTTTGCAAAGTGCCTACCTGTAGATTTTGGCCTGTAGCTCAGCCGCCACCTAGGGAAACCTACCAAACCTGTGCATTTCTGAAAACTAAAGACCTAGGGGAATCCAAGATGGGGTGACTTATGTGGCTCGGACCAGGTTCTGTTACCCAGAATCCTTTGCAAACCTCAAAATTTGGCTAAAAAAACACATGTTCCTCACAGTTCTGTGGCAGAAAGTCCTGGAATCTGAAAGGAGCCGAGAATTTTCTTCCACCCAGCGTTCCCCCACGTCTCCCGATAAAAATGATACCTCACTTGTGTGGGTAGGCCTAGCGCCCGCGACATGAAACGCCCCAAAGCGCAACGTGGACACAGCCAAATTTTTGGAGGAAAACAGAGGTGTTTTTTGCTAAATGCCTACCTGTAGATTTTGGCCTGTAGCTCAGCCGCCACCTAGGGAAACCTACCAAAGCTGTGCATTTCTGAAAACTAGAGACCTAGGGGAATCCAAGATGGGGTGACTTGTGTGGCTCGGACCAGGTTCTGTTACCCAGAATCCTTTGCAAACCTCAAAATTTGGCTAAAAAAACACATGTTCCTCACATTTCTGTGGCAGAAAGTTCTGGAATCTGAGAGGAGCCACAAATTTCCTTCCACCCAGCGTTCCCCCACGTCTCCCGATAAAAATGATACCTCACTTGTGTGGGTAGGCCTAGCGCCCGCGACAGGTAACGCCCCAAAGCGCAATGTGGACACAGCCAAATTTTTGAAGGAAAACAGAGGTGTTTTTTGCAAAGTGCCTACCTGTAGATTTTGGCCTGTAGCTCAGCCGCCACCTAGGGAAACCTACCAAACTTGTGCATTTCTGAAAACTAGAGTCCTAGGGGAATCCAAGATGGGGTGACTTGTGTGGCTCGGACCAGATTCTGTTACCCAGAATCCTTTGCAAACCTCAAAATTTGGCTAAAAAAACACATGTTCCTCACATTTCTGTGGCAGAAAGTTCTGGAATCTGAGAGGAGCCACAAATTTCCTTCCACCCAGCGTTCCCCCATGTCTCCCGATAAAAATGATACCTCACTTGTGTGGGTAGGCCTAGCGCCCGCGACAGGAAACACCCCAAAGCGCAACGTGGACACAGCCAAATTTTTGAAGGAAAACAGAGGTGTTTTTTGCAAAGTGCCTACCTGTAGATTTTGGCCTGTAGCTCAGCCGCCACCTAGGGAAACCTACCAAGCCTGTGCATTTCTGAAAACTAGAGACCTAGGGGAATCCAAGATGGGGTGACTTGTGTGGCTCGGACCAGGTTCTGTTACCCAGAATCCTTTGCAAACCTCAATTTTGGCTAAAAAAACACATGTTCCTCACATTTCTGTGGCAGAAAGTTCTGGAATCTGAGAGGTGCCACAAATTTCCTTCCACCCAGCGTTCCCCCACGTCTCCCGATAAAAATGATACTTCACTTGTGTGGGTAGGCCTAGCGCCTCCGACAGGAAATGCCCCAAAGCGCAACGTGGACACAGCCAAATTTTTGAAGGAAAACAGAGGTGTTTTTGGCAAAGTGCCTACCTGTAGATTTTGGCCTGTAGCTCAGCCGCCACCTAGGGAAACCTACCAAACCTGTGCATTTCTGAATACTAGAGACCTAGGGGAATCCAAGATAGGGTGACTTGTGTGGCTCGGACCAGGTTCTGTTACCCAGAATCCTTTGCAAACCTCAAAATTTGGCAAAAAAAACACATGTTCCTCACATTTCTGTGGCAGAAAGTTCTGTAATCTGAGAGGAGCCACAAATTTCCTTCCACCCAGCGTTCCCCCACGTCTCCCCATAAAAATGATACCTCACTTGTGTGGGTAGGCCTAGCGCCCGCGACAGGAAACGCCCCAAAGCGCAACATGGACACAGCCAAATTTTTGAAGGAAAACAGAGGTGTTTTTTGCAAAGTGCCTACCTGTAGATTTTGGCCTGTAGCTCAGCCGCCACCTAGGGAAACCTACCAAACCTGTGCATTTCTGAAAAACTAGAGACCTAGGGGAATCCAAGATGGGGTGACTTGTGTGGCTCGGACCAGGTTCTGTTACCCAGAATCCTTTGCAAACCTCAAAATTTGGCAAAAAAAACACATGTTCCTCACAGTTCTGTGGCAGAAAGTCCTGGAATCTGAAAGGAGCCGAGAATTTCCTTCCACCCAGCGTTCCCCCACGTCTCCCGATAAAAATGATACCTCACTTGTGTGGGTAGGCCTAGCGCCCGCGACATGAAACGCCCCAAAGCGCAACGTGGACACAGCCAAATTTTTGGAGGAAAACAGAGGTGTTTTTTGCAAAATGCCTACCTGTAGATTTTGGCCTGTAGCTCAGCCGCCACCTAGGGAATCCTACCAAACCTGTGCATTTCTGAAAACTAGAGACATAGGGGAATCCAAGATGGGGTGACTTGTGTGGCTCGGACCAGGTTCTGTTACCCAGAATCCTTTGCAAACCTCAAAATGTGGCTAAAAAAACACATGTTCCTCACATTTCTGTGGCAGAAAGTTCTGGAATCTGAGAGGAGCCACAAATTTCCTTCCACCCAGCGTTCCCCCACGTCTCCCGATAAAAATGATACCTCACTTGTGTGGGTAGGCCTAGCGCCCGCGACAGGAAACGCCCCAAACCGCAATGTGGACACAGCCAAATTTTTGAAGGAAATATGAGGTGTTTTTTGCAAAGTGCCTACCTGTAGATTTTTGCCTGTAGCTCAGCCGCCACCTAGGGAAACCTACCAAACCTGTGCATTTCTGAAAACTAGAGACCTAGGGGAATCCAAGATGGGGTGACTTGTGTGGCTCGGACCAGGTTCTGTTACCCAGAATCCTTTGCAAACCTCAAAATTTGGCTAAAAAAACACATGTTCCTCACATTTCTGTGGCAGAAAGTTCTGGAATCTGAGAGGAGCCACAAATTTCCTTCCACCCAGCGTTCCCCCATGTCTCCCGATAAAAATGGTACCTCACTTGTGTGGGTAGGCCTAGCGCCCGCGACAGAAAACACCCCAAAGCGCAACGTGGACACAGCCAAATTTTTGAAGGAAAACAGAGGTGTTTTTTGCAAAGTGCCTACCTGTAGATTTTGGCCTGTAGCTCAGCCGCCACCTAGGGAAACCTACCAAACCTGTGCATTTCTGAAAACTAGAGACCTAGGGGAATCCAAGATGGGGTGACTTGTGTGGCTCGGACCAGGTTCTGTTACCCAGAATCCTTTGCAAACCTCAAAATTTGGCTAAAAAAACACATGTTCCTCACATTTCTGTGGCAGAAAGTTCTGGAATCTGAGAGGTGCCACAAATTTCCTTCCACCCAGCGTTCCCCCACGTCTCCCGATAAAAATGATACTTCACTTGTGTGGGTAGGCCTAGCGCCTCCGACAGGAAACGCCCCAAAGCGCAACGTGGACACAGCCAAATTTTTGAAGGAAAACAGAGTTGTTTTTGGCAAAGTGCCTACCTGTAGATTTTGGCCTGTAGCTCAGCCGCCACCTAGGGAAACCTACCAAACCTGTGCATTTCTGAAAACTAGAGACGTAGGGGAATCCAAGATGGGGTGACTTGTGTGGCTCGGACCAGGTTCTGTTACCCAGAATCCTTTGCAAACCTCAAAATTTGGCTAAAAAAACACATGTTCCTCACATTTCTGTGGCAGAAAGTTCTGGAATCTGAGAGGAGCCACAAATTTCCTTCCACCCAGCGTTCCCCCACGTCTCCCGATAAAAATGATACCTCACTTGTGTGGGTAGGCCTAGCGCCCGCGACAGGAAACGCCCCAAAGCGCAACGTGGACACAGCCAAATTTTTGAAGGAAAACAGAGGTGTTTTTTGCAAAGTGCCTACCTGTAGATTTTGGCCTGTAGCTCAGCCGCCACCTAGGGAAACCTACCAAACCTGTGCATTTCTGAAAACTAAAGACCTAGGGGAATCCAAGATGGGGTGACTTATGTGGCTCGGACCAGGTTCTGTTACCCAGAATCCTTTGCAAACCTCAAAATTTGGCTAAAAAAACACATGTTCCTCACAGTTCTGTGGCAGAAAGTCCTGGAATCTGAAAGGAGCCGAGAATTTTCTTCCACCCAGCGTTCCCCCACGTCTCCCGATAAAAATGATACCTCACTTGTGTGGGTAGGCCTAGCGCCCGCGACATGAAACGCCCCAAAGCGCAACGTGGACACAGCCAAATTTTTGGAGGAAAACAGAGGTGTTTTTTGCTAAATGCCTACCTGTAGATTTTGGCCTGTAGCTCAGCCGCCACCTAGGGAAACCTACCAAAGCTGTGCATTTCTGAAAACTAGAGACCTAGGGGAATCCAAGATGGGGTGACTTGTGTGGCTCGGACCAGGTTCTGTTACCCAGAATCCTTTGCAAACCTCAAAATTTGGCTAAAAAAACACATGTTCCTCACATTTCTGTGGCAGAAAGTTCTGGAATCTGAGAGGAGCCACAAATTTCCTTCCACCCAGCGTTCCCCCACGTCTCCCGATAAAAATGATACCTCACTTGTGTGGGTAGGCCTAGCGCCCGCGACAGGTAACGCCCCAAAGCGCAATGTGGACACAGCCAAATTTTTGAAGGAAAACAGAGGTGTTTTTTGCAAAGTGCCTACCTGTAGATTTTGGCCTGTAGCTCAGCCGCCACCTAGGGAAACCTACCAAACTTGTGCATTTCTGAAAACTAGAGTCCTAGGGGAATCCAAGATGGGGTGACTTGTGTGGCTCGGACCAGATTCTGTTACCCAGAATCCTTTGCAAACCTCAAAATTTGGCTAAAAAAACACATGTTCCTCACATTTCTGTGGCAGAAAGTTCTGGAATCTGAGAGGAGCCACAAATTTCCTTCCACCCAGCGTTCCCCCATGTCTCCCGATAAAAATGATACCTCACTTGTGTGGGTAGGCCTAGCGCCCGCGACAGGAAACACCCCAAAGCGCAACGTGGACACAGCCAAATTTTTGAAGGAAAACAGAGGTGTTTTTTGCAAAGTGCCTACCTGTAGATTTTGGCCTGTAGCTCAGCCGCCACCTAGGGAAACCTACCAAGCCTGTGCATTTCTGAAAACTAGAGACCTAGGGGAATCCAAGATGGGGTGACTTGTGTGGCTCGGACCAGGTTCTGTTACCCAGAATCCTTTGCAAACCTCAATTTTGGCTAAAAAAACACATGTTCCTCACATTTCTGTGGCAGAAAGTTCTGGAATCTGAGAGGTGCCACAAATTTCCTTCCACCCAGCGTTCCCCCACGTCTCCCGATAAAAATGATACTTCACTTGTGTGGGTAGGCCTAGCGCCTCCGACAGGAAATGCCCCAAAGCGCAACGTGGACACAGCCAAATTTTTGAAGGAAAACAGAGGTGTTTTTGGCAAAGTGCCTACCTGTAGATTTTGGCCTGTAGCTCAGCCGCCACCTAGGGAAACCTACCAAACCTGTGCATTTCTGAATACTAGAGACCTAGGGGAATCCAAGATAGGGTGACTTGTGTGGCTCGGACCAGGTTCTGTTACCCAGAATCCTTTGCAAACCTCAAAATTTGGCTAAAAAAACACATGTTCCTCACATTTCTGTGGCAGAAAGTTCTGTAATCTGAGAGGAGCCACAAATTTCCTTCCACCCAGCGTTCCCCCACGTCTCCCCATAAAAATGATACCTCACTTGTGTGGGTAGGCCTAGCGCCCGCGACAGGAAACGCCCCAAAGCGCAACATGGACACAGCCAAATTTTTGAAGGAAAACAGAGGTGTTTTTTGCAAAGTGCCTACCTGTAGATTTTGGCCTGTAGCTCAGCCGCCACCTAGGGAAACCTACCAAACCTGTGCATTTCTGAAAAACTAGAGACCTAGGGGAATCCAAGATGGGGTGACTTGTGTGGCTCGGACCAGGTTCTGTTACCCAGAATCCTTTGCAAACCTCAAAATTTGGCAAAAAAAACACATGTTCCTCACAGTTCTGTGGCAGAAAGTCCTGGAATCTGAAAGGAGCCGAGAATTTCCTTCCACCCAGCGTTCCCCCACGTCTCCCGATAAAAATGATACCTCACTTGTGTGGGTAGGCCTAGCGCCCGCGACATGAAACGCCGCAAAGCGCAACGTGGACACAGCCAAATTTTTGGAGGAAAACAGAGGTGTTTTTTGCAAAATGCCTACCTGTAGATTTTGGCCTGTAGCTCAGCCGCCACCTAGGGAATCCTACCAAACCTGTGCATTTCTGAAAACTAGAGACATAGGGGAATCCAAGATGGGGTGACTTGTGTGGCTCGGACCAGGTTCTGTTACCCAGAATCCTTTGCAAACCTCAAAATGTGGCTAAAAAAACACATGTTCCTCACATTTCTGTGGCAGAAAGTTCTGGAATCTGAGAGGAGCCACAAATTTCCTTCCACCCAGCGTTCCCCCACGTCTCCCGATAAAAATGATACCTCACTTGTGTGGGTAGGCCTAGCGCCCGCGTCAGGAAACGCCCCAAACCGCAATGTGGACACAGCCAAATTTTTGAAGGAAATATGAGGTGTTTTTTGCAAAGTGCCTACCTGTAGATTTTTGCCTGTAGCTCAGCCGCCACCTAGGGAAACCTACCAAACCTGTGCATTTCTGAAAACTAGAGACCTAGGGGAATCCAAGATGGGGTGACTTGTGTGGCTCGGACCAGGTTCTGTTACCCAGAATCCTTTGCAAACCTCAAAATTTGGCTAAAAAAACACATGTTCCTCACATTTCTGTGGCAGAAAGTTCTGGAATCTGAGAGGAGCCACAAATTTCCTTCCACCCAGCGTTCCCCCTCGTCTCCCGATAAAAATGATACCTCACTTGTGTGGGTAGGCCTAGCGCCCGGGACAAGAAACGCCCCAAAGCGCAATGTGGACACAGCCACATTTTTGAAGGAAAACAGAGGTGTTTTTTGCAAAGTGCCTACCTGTAGATTTTGGCCTGTAGCTCAGCCGCCACCTAGGGAAACCTACCAAACCTGTGCATTTCTGAAAACTAGAGTCCTAGGGGAATCCAAGATGGGGTGACTTGTGTGGCTCGGACCAGATTCTGTTACCCAGAATCCTTTGCAAACCTCAAAATTTGGCTAAAAAAACACATGTTCCTCACATTTCTGTGGCAGAAAGTTCTGGAATCTGAGAGGAGCCACAAATTTCCTTCCACCCAGCGTTCCCCCATGTCTCCCGATAAAAATGATACCTCACTTGTGTGGGTAGGCCTAGCGCCCGCGACAGGAAACACCCCAAAGCGCAACGTGGACACAGCCAAATTTTTGAAGGAAAACAGAGGTGTTTTTTGCAAAGTGCCTACCTGTAGATTTTGGCCTGTAGCTCAGCCGCCACCTAGGGAAACCTACCAAACCTGTGCATTTCTGAAAACTAGAGACCTAGGGGAATCCAAGATGGGGTGACTTGTGTGGCTCGGACCAGGTTCTGTTACCCAGAATCCTTTGCAAACCTCAAAATGTTGCTAAAAAAACACATGTTCCTCACATTTCTGTGGCAGAAAGTTCTGGAATCTGAGAGGTGCCACAAATTTCCTTCCACCCAGCGTTCCCCCACGTCTCCCGATAAAAATGATACTTCACTTGTGTGGGTAGGCCTAGCGCCCGCGACAGGAAACGCCCCAAAGCGCAACGTGGACACAGCCAAATTTTTGAAGGAAAACAGAGGTGTTTTTTGCAAAGTGCCTACCTGTAGATTTTGGCCTGTAGCTCAGCCGCCACCTAGGGAAACCTACCAAACCTGTGCATTTCTGAAAACTAGAGACCTAGGGGAATCCAAGATGGGGTAACTTGTGTGGCTCGGACCAGGTTCTGTTACCCAGAATCCTTTGCAAACCTCAAAATTTGGCTAAAAAAACACATGTTCCTCACATTTCTGTGGCAGAAAGTTCTGGAATCTGAGAGGAGCCACAAATTTCCTTCCACCCAGCGTTCCCCCACGTCTCCCGATAAAAATGATACCTCACTTGTGTGGGTAGGCCTAGCGCCCGCGACAGGAAAGGCCCCAAAGCGCAACGTGGACACAGCCAAATTTTTGAAGGAAAACAGAGGTGTTTTTTGCAAAGTGCCTACCTGTAGATTTTGGCCTGTAGCTCAGCCGCCACCTAGGGAAACCTACCAAACCTGTGCATTTCTGAAAACTAGTGTCCTAGGGGAATCCAAGATGGGGTGACTTGTGTGGCTCGGACCAGGTTCTGTTACCCAGAATCCTTTGCAAACCTCAAAATTTGGCTAAAAAAACACATGTTCCTCACATTTCTGTGGCAGAAAGTTCTGGAATCTGAGAGGAGCCACAAATTTCCTTCCACCCAGCGTTCCCCCATGTCTCCCGATAAAAATGATACCTCACTTGTGTGGGTAGGCCTAGCGCCTCCGACAGGAAACGCCCCAAAGCGCAACGTGGACACAGACAAATTTTTGAAGGAAAACAGAGGTGTTTTTGGCAAAGTGCCTACCTGTAGATTTTGGCCTGTAGCTCAGCCGCCACCTAGGGAAACCTACCAAACCTGTGCATTTCTGAAAACTAGAGACCTAGGGGAATCCAAGATGGGGTGACTTGTGTGGCTCGGACCAGGTTATGTTACCCAGAATCCTTTGCAAACCTCAAAATTTGGCTAAAATAACACATGTTCCTCACATTTCTGTGGCAGAAAGTTCTGGAATCTGAGAGGAGCCACAAATTTCCTTCCACCCAGCGTTCCCCCATGTCTCCCGATAAAAATGATACCTCACTTGTGTGGGTAGGCCTAGCGCCCGCGACAGGAAACACCCCAAAGCGCAACGTGGACACAGCCAAATTTTTGAAGGAAAACAGAGGTGTTTTTTGCAAAGTGCCTACCTGTAGATTTTGGCCTGTAGCTCAGCCGCCACCTAGGGAAACCTACCAAACCTGTGCATTTCTGAAAACTAGAGACCTAGGGGAATCCAAGATGGGGTGACTTGTGTGGCTCGGACCAGGTTCTGTTACCCAGAATCCTTTGCAAACCTCAAAATGTGGCTAAAAAAACACATGTTCCTCACATTTCTGTGGCAGAAAGTTCTGGAATCTGAGAGGTGCCACAAATTTCCTTCCACCCAGCGTTCCCCTACGTCTCCCGATAAAAATGATACTTCACTTGTGTGGGTAGGCCTAGCGCCCGCGACAGGAAACGCCCCAAAGCGCAACGTGGACACAGCCACATTTTTGAAAGAAAACAGAGGTGTTTTTTGCAAAGTGCCTACCTGTAGATTTTGGCCTGTAGCTCAGCCGCCACCTAGGGAAACCTACCAAACCTGTGCATTTCTGAAAACTAGAGACCTAGGGGAATCCAAGATGGCGTGACTTGTGTGGCTCGGACCAGGTTCTGTTACCCAGAATCCTTTGCAAACCTCAAAATTTGGCTAAAAAAACACATGTTCCTCGCATTTCTGTGGCAGAAAGTTCTGGAATCTGAGAGGAGCCACAAATTTCCTTCTACCCAGCGTTCCCCCACGTCTCCCGATAAAAATGATACCTCACTTGTGTGGGTAGGCCTAGCGCCCGCGACAGGAAAGGCCCCAAAGCGCAACGTGGACACAGCCACATTTTTGAAGGAAAACAGAGGTGTTTTTTGCAAAGTGCCTACCTGTAGATTTTGGTCTGTAGCTCAGCCGCCACCTAGGGAAACGTACCAAACCTGTGCATTTCTGAAAACTAGAGACCTAGGGGAATCCAAGATGGGGTGACTTGTGTGGCTCGGACCAGGTTCTGTTACCCAAAATCCTTTGCAAACCTCAAAATTTGGCTAAAAAAACACATGTTCCTCACATTTCTGTGGCAGAAAGTTCTGGAATCTGAGAGGAGCCACAAATTTCCTTCCACCCAGCGTTCCCCCACGTCTCCCGATAAAAATGATACTTCACTTGTGTGGGTAGGCCTAGCGCCCGCGACAGGAAACGCCCCAAAGCGCAACGTGGACACAGCCAAATTTTTGAAGGAAAACAGAGGTGTTTTTTGCAAAGTGCCAACCTGTAGATTTTGGCCTGTAGCTCAGCCGCCACCTAGGGAAACCTACCAAACCTGTGCATTTCTGAAAACTAGAGACCTAGGGGAATCCAAGATGGGGTGACTTGTGTGGCTCGGACCAGGTTCTGTTACCCAGAATCCTTTGCAAACCTCAAAATTTGGCTAAAAAAACACATGTTCCTCACAGTTCTGTGGCAGAAAGTCCTGGAATCTGAAAGGAGCCGAGAATTTCCTTCCACCCAGCGTTCCCCCACGTCTCCCGATAAAAATGATACCTCACTTGTGTGGGTAGGCCTAGCGCCCGCGACAGGAAACGCCCCAAAGCGCAACGTGGACACAGCCACATTTTTGAAAGAAAACAGAGGTGTTTTTTGCAAAGTGCCTACCTGTAGATTTTGGCCTGTAGCTCAGCCGCCACCTAGGGAAACCTACCAAACCTGTGCATTTCTGAAAACTAGAGACCTAGGGGAATCCAAGATGGCGTGACTTGTGTGGCTCGGACCAGGTTCTGTTACCCAGAATCCTTTGCAAACCTCAAAATTTGGCTAAAAAAACACATGTTCCTCGCATTTCTGTGGCAGAAAGTTCTGGAATCTGAGAGGAGCCACAAATTTCCTTCTACCCAGCGTTCCCCCACGTCTCCCGATAAAAATGATACCTCACTTGTGTGGGTAGGCCTAGCGCCCGCGACAGGAAAGGCCCCAAAGCGCAACGTGGACACAGCCAAATTTTTGAAGGAAAACAGAGGTGTTTTTTGCAAAGTGCCTACCTGTAGATTTTGGTCTGTAGCTCAGCCGCCACCTAGGGAAACCTACCAAACCTGTGCATTTCTGAAAACTAGAGACCTAGGGGAATCCAAGATGGGGTGACTTGTGTGGCTCGGACCAGGTTCTGTTACCCAAAATCCTTTGCAAACCTCAAAATTTGGCTAAAAAAACACATGTTCCTCACATTTCTGTGGCAGAAAGTTCTGGAATCTGAGAGGAGCCACAAATTTCCTTCCACCCAGCGTTCCCCCACGTCTCCCGATAAAAATGATACTTCACTTGTGTGGGTAGGCCCAACGCCCGCGACAGGAAATGCCCCAAAGCGCAACGTGGACACAGCCAAATTTTTGAAGGAAAACACAGGTGTTTTTTGCAAAGTGCCAACCTGTAGATTTTGGCCTGTAGCTCAGCCGCCACCTAGGGAAACCTACCAAACCTGTGCATTTCTGAAAACTAGAGACCTAGGGGAATCCAAGATGGGGTGACTTGTGTGGCTCGGATCAGGTTCTGTTACCCAGAATCCTTTGCAAACCTCAAAATTTGGCTAAAAAAACACATGTTCCTCACAGTTCTGTGGCAGAAAGTCCTGGAATCTGAAAGGAGCCGAGAATTTCCTTCCACCCAGCGTTCCCCCACGTCTCTCGATAAAAATGATACCTCACTTGTGTGGGTAGGCCTAGCGCCCGCGACATGAAACGCCCCAAAGCGCAACGTGGACACAGCCAAATTTTTGGAGGAAAACAGAGGTGTTTTTTGCAAAATGCCTACCTGTAGATTTTGGCCTGTAGCTCAGCCGCCACCTAGGGAAACCTACCAAAGCTGTGCATTTCTGAAAACTAGAGACCTACGGGAATCCAAGATGGGGTGACTTGTGTGGCTCGGACCAGGTTCTGTTACCCAGAATCCTTTGCAAACCTCAAAATTTGGCTAAAAAAACACATGTTCCTCACATTTCTGTGGCAGAAAGTTCTGGAATCTGAGAGGAGCCACAAATTTCCTTCCACCCAGCGTTCCCCCACGTCTCCCGATAAAAATGATACCTCACTTGTGTGGGTAGGCCTAGCGCCCGCGACAGGAAACACCCCGAAGCGCAACGTGGACACAGCCAAATTTTTGAAGGAAAACAGAGGTGTTTTTTGCAAAGTGCCTACCTGTAGATTTTGGTCTGTAGCTCAGCCGCCACCTAGGGAAACCTACCAAACCTGTGCATTTCTGAAAACTAGAGACCTAGGGGAATCCAAGATGGGGTGACTTGTGTGGCTCGGACGAGGTTCTGTTACCCAGAATCCTTTGCAAACCTCAAAATTTGGCTAAAAAAACACATGTTCCTCACATTTCTGTGGCAGAAAGTTCTGGAATCTGAGAGGAGCCACGAATTTCCTTCCACCCAGCGTTCCCCCACGTCTCCCGATAAAAATGATACCTCACTTGTGTGGGTAGGCCTAGCGCCCGCGACAGGAAACGCCCCAAAGCGCAACGTGGACACAGCCAAATTTTTGGAGGAAAACAGAGGTGTTTTTTGCAAAGTGCCTACCTGAAGATTTTGGCCTGTAGCTCAGCCGCCACCTAGGGAAACCTACCAAAGCTGTGCATTTCTGAAAACTAGAGACCTAGGGGAATCCAAGATGGGGTGACTTGTGTGGCTCGGACCAGGTTCTGTTACCCAGAATCCTTTGCAAACCTCAAAATTTGGCTAAAAAAACACATGTTCCTCACATTTCTGTGGCAGAAAGTTCTGGAATCTGAGAGGGGCCACAAATTTCCTTCCACCCAGCGTTCCCCCACGTCTCCCGATAAAAATGATACCTCACTTGTGTGGGTAGGCCTAGCGCCCGTGACAGGAAACGCCCCAAAGCGCAACGTGGACACAGCCAAATTTTTGAAGGAAAACAGAGGTGTTTTTTGCAAAGTGCCTACCTGTAGATTTTGGCCTGTAGCTCAGCCGCCACCTAGGGAAACCTACCAAACCTGTGCATTTCTGAAAACTAGAGTCCTAGGGGAATCCAAGATGGGGTGACTTGTGTGGCTCGGACCAGGTTCTGTTACACAGAATCCTTTGCAAACCTCAAAATTTGGCTAAAAAAACACATGTTCCTCACATTTCTGTGGCAGAAAGTTCTGGAATCTGAGAGGAGCCACAAATTTCCTTCCACCCAGCGTTCCCCCATGTCTCCCGATAAAAATGATACCTCACTTGTGTGGGTAGGCCTAGCGCCCGCGACAGGAAACACCCCAAAGCGCAACGTGGACACAGCCAAATTTTTGAAGGAAAACAGAGGTGTTTTTTGCAAAGTGCCTACCTGTAGATTTTGGCCTGTAGCTCAGCCGCCACCTAGGGAAACCTACCAAACCTGTGCATTTCTGAAAACTAGAGACCTAGGGGAATCCAAGATGGGGTGACTTGTGTGGCTCGGACCAGGTTCTGTTACCCAGAATCCTTTGCAAACCTCAAAATTCGGCTAAAAAAACACATGTTCCTCCCAGTTCTGTGGCAGAAAGTCCTGGAATCTGAGAGGAGCCGAGAATTTCCTTCCACCCAGCGTTCCCCCACGTGTCCCGATAAAAATGATACCTCACTTGTGTGGGTAGGCCTAGCGCCCGTGACAGGAAACGCCCCAAAGCGCAACGTGGACACAGCCAAATTTTTGAAGGAAAACAGAGGTGTTTTTTGCATAGTGCCTACCTGTAGATTTTGGCCTGTAGCTCAGCCGCCACCTAGGGAAACCTACCAAACCTGTGCATTTCTGAAAACTAGAGACCTAGGGGAATCCAAGATGGGGTGACTTGTGTGGCTCGGACCAGGTTCTGTTACCCAGAATCCTTTGCAAACCTCAAAATTTGGCTAAAAAAACACATGTTCCTCACATTTCTGTGGCAGAAAGTTCTGGAATCTGAGAGGAGCCACAAATTTCCTTCCACCCAGCGTTCCCCCACGTCTCCCGATAAAAATGATACCTCACTTGTGTGGGTAGGCCTAGCGCCCGCGACAGGAAAGGCCCCAAAGCGCAACGTGGACACTGCCAAATTTTTGAAGGAAAACAGAGGTGTTTTTTGCAAAGTGCCTACCTGTAGATTTTGGTCTGTAGCTCAGCCGCCACCTAGGGAAACCTACCAAACCTGTGCATTTCTGAAAACTAGAGACCTAGGGGAATCCAAGATGGGGTGACTTGTGTGGCTCGGACCAGGTTCTGTTACCCAAAATCCTTTGCAAACCTCAAAATTTGGCTAAAAAAACACATGTTCCTCACATTTCTGTGGCAGAAAGTTCTGGAATCTGAGAGGAGCCACAAATTTCCTTCCACCCAGCGTTCCCCCACGTCTCCCGATAAAAATGATACTTCACTTGTGTGGGTAGGCCTAGCGCCCGCGACAGGAAACGCCCCAAAGCGCAACGTGGACACAGCCAAATTTTTGAAGGAAAACAGAGGTGTTTTTTGCAAAGTGCCTACCTGTAGATTTTGGCCTGTAGCTCAGCCGCCACCTAGGGAAACCTACCAAACCTGTGCATTTCTGAAAACTAGAGACCTAGGGGAATCCAAGATGGGGTGACTTGTGTGGCTCGGACCAGGTTCTGTTACCCAGAATCCTTTGCAAACCTCAAAATTTGGCTAAAAAAACACATGTTCCTCACAGTTCTGTGGCAGAAAGTCCTGGAATCTGAAAGGAGCCGAGAATTTCCTTCCACCCAGCGTTCCCCCACGTCTCTCGATAAAAATGATACCTCACTTGTGTGGGTAGGCCTAGCGCCCGCGACATGAAACGCCCCAAAGCGCAACGTGGACACAGCCAAATTTTTGGAGGAAAACAGTGGTGTTTTTTGCAAAATGCCTACCTGTAGATTTTGGCCTGTAGCTCAGCCGCCACCTAGGGAAACCTACCAAAGCTGTGCATTTCTGAAAACTAGAGACCTAGGGGAATCCAAGATGGGGTGACTTGTGTGGCTCGGACCAGGTTCTGTTACCCAGAATCCTTTGCAAACCTCAAAATGTGGCTAAAAAAACACATGTTCCTCACATTTCTGTGGCAGAAAGTTCTGGAATCTGAGAGGAGCCACAAATTTCCTTCCACCCAGCGTTCCCCCACGTCTCCTGATAAAAATGATACCTCACTTGTGTGGGTAGGCCTAGCGCCCGCGACAGGAAAGGCCCCAAAGCGCAACGTGGACACAGCCACATTTTTGAAGGAAAACAGAGGTGTTTTTTGCAAAGTGCCTACCTGTAGATTTTGGTCTGTAGCTCAGCCGCCACCTAGGGAAACCTACCAAACCTGTGCATTTCTGAAAACTAGAGACCTAGGGGAATCCAAGATGGGGTGACTTGTGTGGCTCGGACCAGGTTCTGTTACCCAAAATCCTTTGCAAACCTCAAAATTTGGCTAAAAAAACACATGTTCCTCACATTTCTGTGGCAGAAAGTTCTGGAATCTGAGAGGAGCCACAAATTTCCTTCCACCCAGCGTTCCCCCACGTCTCCCGATAAAAATGATACTTCACTTGTGTGGGTAGGCCTAGCGCCCGCGACAGGAAACGCCCCAAAGCGCAACGTGGACACAGCCAAATTTTTGAAGGAAAACAGAGGTGTTTTTTGCAAAGTGCCAACCTGTAGATTTTGGCCTGTAGCTCAGCCGCCACCTAGGGAAACCTACCAAACCTGTGCATTTCTGAAAACTAGAGACCTAGGGGAATCCAAGATGGGGTGACTTGTGTGGCTCGGACCAGGTTCTGTTACCCAGAATCCTTTGCAAACCTCAAAATTTGGCTAAAAAAACACATGTTCCTCACAGTTCTGTGGCAGAAAGTCCTGGAATCTGAAAGGAGCCGAGAATTTCCTTCCACCCAGCGTTCCCCCACGTTTCTCGATAAAAATGATACCTCACTTGTGTGGGTAGGCCTAGCGCCCGCGACATGAAACGCCCCAAAGCGCAACGTGGACACAGCCAAATTTTTGGAGGAAAACAGAGGTGTTTTTTGCAAAATGCCTACCTGTAGATTTTGGCCTGTAGCTCAGCCGCCACCTAGGGAAACCTACCAAAGCTGTGCATTTCTGAAAACTAGAGACCTAGGGGAATCCAAGATGGGGTGACTTGTGTGGCTCGGACCAGGTTCTGTTACCCAGAATCCTTTGCAAACCTCAAAATTTGGCTAAAAAAACACATGTTCCTCACATTTCTGTGGCAGAAAGTTCTGGAATCTGAGAGGAGCCACAAATTTCCTTCCACCCAGCGTTCCCCCACGTCTCCCGATAAAAATGATACCTCACTTGTGTGGGTAGGCCTAGCGCCCGCGACAGGAAAGGCCCCAAAGCGCAACGTGGACACAGCCAAATTTTTGAAGGAAAACAGAGGTGTTTTTTGCAAAGTGCCTACCTGTAGATTTTGGCCTGTAGCTCAGCCGCCACCTAGGGAAACCTACCAAACCTGTGCATTTCTGAAAACTAGTGTCCTAGGGGAATCCAAGATGGGGTGACTTGTGTGGCTCGGACCAGGTTCTGTTACCCAGAATCCTTTGCAAACCTCAAAATTTGGCTAAAAAAACACATGTTCCTCACATTTCTGTGGCAGAAAGTTCTGGAATCTGAGAGGAGCCACAAATTTCCTTCCACCCAGCGTTCCCCCATGTCTCCCGATAAAAATGATACCTCACTTGTGTGGGTAGGCCTAGCGCCTCCGACAGGAAACGCCCCAAAGCGCAACGTGGACACAGCCAAATTTTTGAAGGAAAACAGAGGTGTTTTTGGCAAAGTGCCTACCTGTAGATTTTGGCCTGTAGCTCAGCCGCCACCTAGGGAAACCTACCAAACCTGTGCATTTCTGAAAACTAGAGACCTAGGGGAATCCAAGATGGGGTGACTTGTGTGGCTCGGACCAGGTTATGTTACCCAGAATCCTTTGCAAACCTCAAAATTTGGCTAAAATAACACATGTTCCTCACATTTCTGTGGCAGAAAGTTCTGGAATCTGAGAGGACCAACAAATTTCCTTCCACCCAGCGTTCCCCCATGTCTCCCGATAAAAATGATACCTCACTTGTGTGGGTAGGCCTAGCGCCCGCGACAGGAAACACCCCAAAGCGCAACGTGGACACAGCCAAATTTTTGAAGGAAAACAGAGGTGTTTTTTGCAAAGTGCCTACCTGTAGATTTTGGCCTGTAGCTCAGCCGCCACCTAGGGAAACCTACCAAACCTGTGCATTTCTGAAAACTAGAGACCTAGGGGAATCCAAGATGGGGTGACTTGTGTGGCTCGGACCAGGTTCTGTTACCCAGAATCCTTTGCAAACCTCAAAATGTGGCTAAAAAAACACATGTTCCTCACATTTCTGTGGCAGAAAGTTCTGGAATCTGAGAGGTGCCACAAATTTCCTTCCACCCAGCGTTCCCCTACGTCTCCCGATAAAAATGATACTTCACTTGTGTGGGTAGGCCTAGCGCCCGCGACAGGAAACGCCCCAAAGCGCAACGTGGACACAGCCACATTTTTGAAAGAAAACAGAGGTGTTTTTTGCAAAGTGCCTACCTGTAGATTTTGGCCTGTAGCTCAGCCGCCACCTAGGGAAACCTACCAAACCTGTGCATTTCTGAAAACTAGAGACCTAGGGGAATCCAAGATGGCGTGACTTGTGTGGCTCGGACCAGGTTCTGTTACCCAGAATCCTTTGCAAACCTCAAAATTTGGCTAAAAAAACACATGTTCCTCGCATTTCTGTGGCAGAAAGTTCTGGAATCTGAGAGGAGCCACAAATTTCCTTCTACCCAGCGTTCCCCCACGTCTCCCGATAAAAATGATACCTCACTTGTGTGGGTAGGCCTAGCGCCCGCGACAGGAAAGGCCCCAAAGCGCAACGTGGACACAGCCACATTTTTGAAGGAAAACAGAGGTGTTTTTTGCAAAGTGCCTACCTGTAGATTTTGGTCTGTAGCTCAGCCGCCACCTAGGGAAACCTACCAAACCTGTGCATTTCTGAAAACTAGAGACCTAGGGGAATCCAAGATGGGGTGACTTGTGTGGCTCGGACCAGGTTCTGTTACCCAAAATCCTTTGCAAACCTCAAAATTTGGCTAAAAAAACACATGTTCCTCACATTTCTGTGGCAGAAAGTTCTGGAATCTGAGAGGAGCCACAAATTTCCTTCCACCCAGCGTTCCCCCACGTCTCCCGATAAAAATGATACTTCACTTGTGTGGGTAGGCCTAGCGCCCGCGACAGGAAACGCCCCAAAGCGCAACGTGGACACAGCCAAATTTTTGAAGGAAAACAGAGGTGTTTTTTGCAAAGTGCCAACCTGTAGATTTTGGCCTGTAGCTCAGCCGCCACCTAGGGAAACCTACCAAACCTGTGCATTTCTGAAAACTAGAGACCTAGGGGAATCCAAGATGGGGTGACTTGTGTGGCTCGGACCAGGTTCTGTTACCCAGAATCCTTTGCAAACCTCAAAATTTGGCTAAAAAAACACATGTTCCTCACAGTTCTGTGGCAGAAAGTCCTGGAATCGGAAAGGAGCCGAGAATTTCCTTCCACCCAGCGTTCCCCCACGTTTCTCGATAAAAATGATACCTCACTTGTGTGGGTAGGCCTAGCGCCCGCGACATGAAACGCCCCAAAGCGCAACGTGGACACAGCCAAATTTTTGGAGGAAAACAGAGGTGTTTTTTGCAAAATGCCTACCTGTAGATTTTGGCCTGTAGCTCAGCCGCCACCTAGGGAAACCTACCAAAGCTGTGCATTTCTGAAAACTAGAGACCTAGGGGAATCCAAGATGGGGTGACTTGTGTGGCTCGGACCAGGTTCTGTTACCCAGAATCCTTTGCAAACCTCAAAATTTGGCTAAAAAAACACATGTTCCTCACATTTCTGTGGCAGAAAGTTCTGGAATCTGAGAGGAGCCACAAATTTCCTTCCACCCAGCGTTCCCCCACGTCTCCCGATAAAAATGATACCTCACTTGTGTGGGTAGGCCTAGCGCCCGCGACAGGAAACGCCCCAAAGCGCAACGTGGACACAGCCACATTTTTGAAAGAAAACAGAGGTGTTTTTTGCAAAGTGCCTACCTGTAGATTTTGGCCTGTAGCTCAGCCGCCACCTAGGGAAACCTACCAAACCTGTGCATTTCTGAAAACTAGAGACCTAGGGGAATCCAAGATGGCGTGACTTGTGTGGCTCGGACCAGGTTCTGTTACCCAGAATCCTTTGTAAACCTCAAAATTTGGCTAAAAAAACACATGTTCCTCGCATTTCTGTGGCAGAAAGTTCTGGAATCTGAGAGGAGCCACAAATTTCCTTCTACCCAGCGTTCCCCCACGTCTCCCGATAAAAATGATACCTCACTTGTGTGGGTAGGCCTAGCGCCCGCGACAGGAAAGGCCCCAAAGCGCAACGTGGACACAGCCAAATTTTTGAAGGAAAACAGAGGTGTTTTTTGCAAAGTGCCTACCTGTAGATTTTGGTCTGTAGCTCAGCCGCCACCTAGGGAAACCTACCAAACCTGTGCATTTCTGAAAACTAGAGACCTAGGGGAATCCAAGATGGGGTGACTTGTGTGGCTCGGACCAGGTTCTGTTACCCAAAATCCTTTGCAAACCTCAAAATTTGGCTAAAAAAACACATGTTCCTCACATTTCTGTGGCAGAAAGTTCTGGAATCTGAGAGGAGCCACAAATTTCCTTCCACCCAGCGTTCCCCCACGTCTCCCGATAAAAATGATACTTCATTTGTGTGGGTAGGCCCAACGCCCGCGACAGGAAACGCCCCAAAGCGCAACGTGGACACAGCCAAATTTTTGAAGGAAAACAGAGGTGTTTTTTGCAAAGTGCCAACCTGTAGATTTTGGCCTGTAGCTCAGCCGCCACCTAGGGAAACCTACCAAACCTGTGCATTTCTGAAAACTAGAGACCTAGGGGAATCCAAGATGGGGTGACTTGTGTGGCTCGGATCAGGTTCTGTTACCCAGAATCCTTTGCAAACCTCAAAATTTGGCTAAAAAAACACATGTTCCTCACAGTTCTGTGGCAGAAAGTCCTGGAATCTGAAAGGAGCCGAGAATTTCCTTCCACCCAGCGTTCCCCCACGTCTCTCGATAAAAATGATACCTCACTTGTGTGGGTAGGCCTAGCGCCCGCGACCTGAAACGCCCCAAAGCGCAACGTGGACACAGACAAATTTTTGGAGGAAAACAGAGGTGTTTTTTGCAAAATGCCTACCTGTAGATTTTGGCCTGTAGCTCAGCCGCCACCTAGGGAAACCTACCAAAGCTGTGCATTTCTGAAAACTAGAGACCTACGGGAATCCAAGATGGGGTGACTTGTGTGGCTCGGACCAGGTTCTGTTACCCAGAATCCTTTGCAAACCTCAAAATTTGGCTAAAAAAACACATGTTCCTCACATTTCTGTGGCAGAAAGTTCTGGAATCTGAGAGGAGCCACAAATTTCCTTCCACCCAGCGTTCCCCCACGTCTCCCGATAAAAATGATACCTCACTTGTGTGGGTAGGCCTAGCGCCCGCGACAGGAAACACCCCGAAGCGCAACGTGGACACAGCCAAATTTTTGAAGGAAAACAGAGGTGTTTTTTGCAAAGTGCCTACCTGTAGATTTTGGTCTGTAGCTCAGCCGCCACCTAGGGAAACCTACCAAACCTGTGCATTTCTGAAAACTAGAGACCTAGGGGAATCCAAGATGGGGTGACTTGTGTGGCTCGGACGAGGTTCTGTTACCCAGAATCCTTTGCAAACCTCAAAATTTGGCTAAAAAAACACATGTTCCTCACATTTCTGTGGCAGAAAGTTCTGGAATCTGAGAGGAGCCACGAATTTCCTTCCACCCAGCGTTCCCCCACGTCTCCCGATAAAAATGATACCTCACTTGTGTGGGTAGGCCTAGCGCCCGCGACAGGAAACGCCCCAAAGCGCAACGTGGACACAGCCAAATTTTTGGAGGAAAACAGAGGTGTTTTTTGCAAAGTGCCTACCTGAAGATTTTGGCCTGTAGCTCAGCCGCCACCTAGGGAAACCTACCAAAGCTGTGCATTTCTGAAAACTAGAGACCTAGGGGAATCCAAGATGGGGTGACTTGTGTGGCTCGGACCAGGTTCTGTTACCCAGAATCCTTTGCAAACCTCAAAATTTGGCTAAAAAAACACATGTTCCTCACATTTCTGTGGCAGAAAGTTCTGGAATCTGAGAGGGGCCACAAATTTCCTTCCACCCAGCGTTCCCCCACGTCTCCCGATAAAAATGATACCTCACTTGTGTGGGTAGGCCTAGCGCCCGTGACAGGAAACGCCCCAAAGCGCAACGTGGACACAGCCAAATTTTTGAAGGAAAACAGAGGTGTTTTTTGCAAAGTGCCTACCTGTAGATTTTGGCCTGTAGCTCAGCCGCCACCTAGGGAAACCTACCAAACCTGTGCATTTCTGAAAACTAGAGTCCTAGGGGAATCCAAGATGGGGTGACTTGTGTGGCTCGGACCAGGTTCTGTTACACAGAATCCTTTGCAAACCTCAAAATTTGGCTAAAAAAACACATGTTCCTCACATTTCTGTGGCAGAAAGTTCTGGAATCTGAGAGGAGCCACAAATTTCCTTCCACCCAGCGTTCCCCCATGTCTCCCGATAAAAATGATACCTCACTTGTGTGGGTAGGCGTAGCGCCCGCGACAGGAAACACCCCAAAGCGCAACGTGGACACAGCCAAATTTTTGAAGGAAAACAGAGGTGTTTTTTGCAAAGTGCCTACCTGTAGATTTTGGCCTGTAGCTCAGCCGCCACCTAGGGAAACCTACCAAACCTGTGCATTTCTGAAAACTAGAGACCTAGGGGAATCCAAGATGGGGTGACTTGTGTGGCTCGGACCAGGTTCTGCTACCCAGAATCCTTTGCAAACCTCAAAATTCGGCTAAAAAAACACATGTTCCTCCCAGTTCTGTGGCAGAAAGTCCTGGAATCTGAGAGGAGCCGAGAATTTCCTTCCACCCAGCGTTCCCCCACGTGTCCCGATAAAAATGATACCTCACTTGTGTGGGTAGGCCTAGCGCCCGTGACAGGAAACGCCCCAAAGCGCAACGTGGACACAGCCAAATTTTTGAAGGAAAACAGAGGTGTTTTTTGCATAGTGCCTACCTGTAGATTTTGGCCTGTAGCTCAGCCGCCACCTAGGGAAACCTACCAAACCTGTGCATTTCTGAAAACTAGAGACCTAGGGGAATCCAAGATGGGGTGACTTGTGTGGCTCGGACCAGGTTCTGTTACCCAGAATCCTTTGCAAACCTCAAAATTTGGCTAAAAAAACACATGTTCCTCACAGTTCTGTGGCAGAAAGTCCTGGAATCGGAAAGGAGCCGAGAATTTCCTTCCACCCAGCGTTCCCCCACGTTTCTCGATAAAAATGATACCTCACTTGTGTGGGTAGGCCTAGCGCCCGCGACATGAAACGCCCCAAAGCGCAACGTGGACACAGCCAAATTTTTGGAGGAAAACAGAGGTGTTTTTTGCAAAATGCCTACCTGTAGATTTTGGCCTGTAGCTCAGCCGCCACCTAGGGAAACCTACCAAAGCTGTGCATTTCTGAAAACTAGAGACCTACGGGAATCCAAGATGGGGTGACTTGTGTGGCTCGGACCAGGTTCTGTTACCCAGAATCCTTTGCAAACCTCAAAATTTGGCTAAAAAAACACATGTTCCTCACATTTCTGTGGCAGAAAGTTCTGGAATCTGAGAGGAGCCACAAATTTCCTTCCACCCAGCGTTCCCCCACGTCTCCCGATAAAAATGATACCTCACTTGTGTGGGTAGGCCTAGCGCCCGCGACAGGAAAGGCCCCAAAGCGCAACGTGGACACAGCCAAATTTTTGAAGGAAAACAGAGGTGTTTTTTGCAAAGTGCCTACCTGTAGATTTTGGTCTGTAGCTCAGCCGCCACCTAGGGAAACCTGTGCATTTCTGAAAACTAGAGACCTAGGGGAATCCAAGATGGGGTGACTTGTGTGGCTCGGACCAGGTTCTGTTACCCAAAATCCTTTGCAAACCTCAAAATTTGGCTAAAAAAACACATGTTCCTCACATTTCTGTGGCAGAAAGTTCTGGAATCTGAGAGGAGCCACAAATTTCCTTCCACCCAGCGTTCCCCCACGTCTCCCGATAAAAATGATACTTCACTTGTGTGGGTAGGCCTAGCGCCCGCGACAGGAAACGCCCCAAAGCGCAACGTGGACACAGCCACATTTTTGAAGGAAAACAGAGGTGTTTTTTGCAAAGTGCCTACCTGTAGATTTTGGCCTGTAGCTCAGCCGCCACCTAGGGAAACCTACCAAACCTGTGCATTTCTGAAAACTAGAGACCTAGGGGAATCCAAGATGGGGTGACTTGTGTGGCTCGGACCAGGTTCTGTTACCCAGAATCCTTTGCAAACCTCAAAATTTGGCTAAAAAAACACATGTTCCTCACAGTTCTGTGGCAGAAAGTCCTGGAATCTGAAAGGAGCCGAGAATTTCCTTCCACCCAGCGTTCCCCCACGTCTCTCGATAAAAATGATACCTCACTTGTGTGGGTAGGCCTAGCGCCCGCAACATGAAACGCCCCAAAGCGCAACGTGGACACAGCCAAATTTTTGGAGGAAAACAGAGGTGTTTTTTGCAAAATGCCTACCTGTAGATTTTGGCCTGTAGCTCAGCCGCCACCTAGGGAAACCTACCAAAGCTGTGCATTTCTGAAATCTAGAGACCTAGGGGAATCCAAGATGGGGTGACTTGTGTGGCTCGGACCAGGTTCTGTTACCCAGAATCCTTTGCAAACCTCAAAATGTGGCTAAAAAAACACATGTTCCTCACATTTCTGTGGCAGAAAGTTCTGGAATCTGAGAGGAGCCACAAATTTCTTTCCACCCAGCGTTCCCCCACGTCTCCCGATAAAAATGATACCTCACTTGTGTGGGTAGGCCTTGCGCCCGCGACAGGAAAGGCCCCAAAGCGCAACGTGGACACAGCCACATTTTTGAAGGAAAACAGAGGTGTTTTTTGCAAAGTGCCTACCTGTAGATTTTGGTCTGTAGCTCAGCCGCCACCTAGGGAAACCTACCAAACCTGTGCATTTCTGAAAACTAGAGACCTAGGGGAATCCAAGATGGGGTGACTTGTGTGGCTCGGACCAGGTTCTGTTACCCAAAATCCTTTGCAAACCTCAAAATTTGGCTAAAAAAACACATGTTCCTCACATTTCTGTGGCAGAAAGTTCTGGAATCTGAGAGGAGCCACAAATTTCCTTCCACCCAGCGTTCCCCCACGTCTCCCGATAAAAATGATACTTCACTTGTGTGGGTAGGCCTAGCGCCCGCGACAGGAAACGCCCCAAAGCGCAACGTGGACACAGCCAAATTTTTGAAGGAAAACAGAGGTGTTTTTTGCAAAGTGCCAACCTGTAGATTTTGGCCTGTAGCTCAGCCGCCACCTAGGGAAACCTACCAAACCTGTGCATTTCTGAAAACTAGAGACCTAGGGGAATCCAAGATGGGGTGACTTGTGTGGCTCGGACCAGGTTCTGTTACCCAGAATCCTTTGCAAACCTCAAAATTTGGCTAAAAAAACACATGTTCCTCACAGTTCTGTGGCAGAAAGTCCTGGAATCTGAAAGGAGCCGAGAATTTCCTTCCACCCAGCGTTCCCCCACGTTTCTCGATAAAAATGATACCTCACTTGTGTGGGTAGGCCTAGCGCCCGCGACATGAAACGCCCCAAAGCGCAACGTGGACACAGCCAAATTTTTGGAGGAAAACAGAGGTGTTTTTTGCAAAATGCCTACCTGTAGATTTTGGCCTGTAGCTCAGCCGCCACCTAGGGAAACCTACCAAAGCTGTGCATTTCTGAAAACTAGAGACCTAGGGGAATCCAAGATGGGGTGACTTGTGTGGCTCGGACCAGGTTCTGTTACCCAGAATCCTTTGCAAACCTCAAAATTTGGCTAAAAAAACACATGTTCCTCACATTTCTGTGGCAGAAAGTTCTGGAATCTGAGAGGAGCCACAAATTTCCTTCCACCCAGCGTTCCCCCACGTCTCCCGATAAAAATGATACCTCACTTGTGTGGGTAGGCCTAGCGCCCGCGACAGGAAACGCCCCAAAGCGCAACGTGGACACAGCCACATTTTTGAAAGAAAACAGAGGTGTTTTTTGCAAAGTGCCTACCTGTAGATTTTGGCCTGTAGCTCAGCCGCCACCTAGGGAAACCTACCAAACCTGTGCATTTCTGAAAACTAGAGACCTAGGGGAATCCAAGATGGGGTGACTTGTGTGGCTCGGACCAGGTTCTGTTACCCAGAATCCTTTGCAAACCTCAAAATTTGGCTAAAAAAACACATGTTCCTCACATTTCTGTGGCAGAAAGTTCTGGAATCTGAGAGGAGCCACAAATTTCCTTCCACCCAGCGTTCCCCCACGTCTCCCGATAAAAATGATACCTCACTTGTGTGGGTAGGCCTAGCGCCCGCGACAGGAAAGGCCCCAAAGCGCGACGTGGACACAGCCAAATTTTTGAAGGAAAACAGAGGTGTTTTTTGCAAAGTGCCTACCTGTAGATTTTGGCCTGTAGCTCAGCCGCCACCTAGGGAAACCTACCAAACCTGTGCATTTCTGAAAACTAGTGTCCTAGGGGAATCCAAGATGGGGTGACTTGTGTGGCTCGGACCAGGTTCTGTTACCCAGAATCCTTTGCAAACCTCAAAATTTGGCTAAAAAAACACATGTTCCTCACATTTCTGTGGCAGAAAGTTCTGGAATCTGAGAGGAGCCACAAATTTCCTTCCACCCAGCGTTCCCCCATGTCTCCCGATAAAAATGATACCTCACTTGTGTGGGTAGGCCTAGCGCCTCCGACAGGAAACGCCCCAAAGCGCAACGTGGACACAGCCAAATTTTTGAAGGAAAACAGAGGTGTTTTTGGCAGAGTGCCTACCTGTAGATTTTGGCCTGTAGCTCAGCCGCCACCTAGGGAAACCTACCAAACCTGTGCATTTCTGAAAACTAGAGACCTAGGGGAATCCAAGATGGGGTGACTTGTGTGGCTCGGACCAGGTTCTGTTACCCAGAATCCTTTGCAAACCTCAAAATTTGGCTAAAATAACACATGTTCCTCACATTTCTGTGGCAGAAAGTTCTGGAATCTGAGAGGACCAACAAATTTCCTTCCACCCAGCGTTCCCCCATGTCTCCCGATAAAAATGATACCTCACTTGTGTGGGTAGGCCTAGCGCCCGCGACAGGAAACACCCCAAAGCGCAACGTGGACACAGCCAAATTTTTGAAGGAAAACAGAGGTGTTTTTTGCAAAGTGCCTACCTGTAGATTTTGGCCTGTAGCTCAGCCGCCACCTAGGGAAACCTACCAAACCTGTGCATTTCTGAAAACTAGAGACCTAGGGGAATCCAAGATGGGGTGACTTGTGTGGCTCGGACCAGGTTCTGTTACCCAGAATCCTTTCCAAACCTCAAAATGTGGCTAAAAAAACACATGTTCCTCACATTTCTGTGGCAGAAAGTTCTGGAATCTGAGAGGTGCCACAAATTTCCTTCCACCCAGCGTTCCCCCACGTCTCCCGATAAAAATGATACTTCACTTGTGTGGGTAGGCCTAGCGCCCGCGACAGGAAACGCCCCAAAGCGCAACGTGGACACAGCCACATTTTTGAAGGAAAACAGAGGTGTTTTTTGCAAAGTGCCTACCTGTAGATTTTGGCCTGTAGCTCAGCCGCCACCTAGGGAAACCTACCAAACCTGTGCATTTCTGAAAACTAGAGACCTAGGGGAATCCAAGATGGGGTGACTTGTGTGGCTCGGACCAGGTTCTGTTACCCAGAATCCTTTGCAAACCTCAAAATTTGGCTAAAAAAACACATGTTCCTCACAGTTCTGTGGCAGAAAGTCCTGGAATCTGAAAGGAGCCGAGAATTTCCTTCCACCCAGCGTTCCCCCACGTCTCTCGATAAAAATGATACCTCACTTGTGTGGGTAGGCCTAGCGCCCGCAACATGAAACGCCCCAAAGCGCAACGTGGACACAGCCAAATTTTTGGAGGAAAACAGAGGTGTTTTTTGCAAAATGCCTACCTGTAGATTTTGGCCTGTAGCTCAGCCGCCACCTAGGGAAACCTACCAAAGCTGTGCATTTCTGAAATCTAGAGACCTAGGGGAATCCAAGATGGGGTGACTTGTGTGGCTCGGACCAGGTTCTGTTACCCAGAATCCTTTGCAAACCTCAAAATGTGGCTAAAAAAACACATGTTCCTCACATTTCTGTGGCAGAAAGTTCTGGAATCTGAGAGGAGCCACAAATTTCTTTCCACCCAGCGTTCCCCCACGTCTCCCGATAAAAATGATACCTCACTTGTGTGGGTAGGCCTTGCGCCCGCGACAGGAAAGGCCCCAAAGCGCAACGTGGACACAGCCACATTTTTGAAGGAAAACAGAGGTGTTTTTTGCAAAGTGCCTACCTGTAGATTTTGGTCTGTAGCTCAGCCGCCACCTAGGGAAACCTACCAAACCTGTGCATTTCTGAAAACTAGAGACCTAGGGGAATCCAAGATGGGGTGACTTGTGTGGCTCGGACCAGGTTCTGTTACCCAAAATCCTTTGCAAACCTCAAAATTTGGCTAAAAAAACACATGTTCCTCACATTTCTGTGGCAGAAAGTTCTGGAATCTGAGAGGAGCCACAAATTTCCTTCCACCCAGCGTTCCCCCACGTCTCCCGATAAAAATGATACTTCACTTGTGTGGGTAGGCCTAGCGCCCGCGACAGGAAACGCCCCAAAGCGCAACGTGGACACAGCCAAATTTTTGAAGGAAAACAGAGGTGTTTTTTGCAAAGTGCCAACCTGTAGATTTTGGCCTGTAGCTCAGCCGCCACCTAGGGAAACCTACCAAACCTGTGCATTTCTGAAAACTAGAGACCTAGGGGAATCCAAGATGGGGTGACTTGTGTGGCTCGGACCAGGTTCTGTTACCCAGAATCCTTTGCAAACCTCAAAATTTGGCTAAAAAAACACATGTTCCTCACAGTTCTGTGGCAGAAAGTCCTGGAATCTGAAAGGAGCCGAGAATTTCCTTCCACCCAGCGTTCCCCCACGTTTCTCGATAAAAATGATACCTCACTTGTGTGGGTAGGCCTAGCGCCCGCGACATGAAACGCCCCAAAGCGCAACGTGGACACAGCCAAATTTTTGGAGGAAAACAGAGGTGTTTTTTGCAAAATGCCTACCTGTAGATTTTGGCCTGTAGCTCAGCCGCCACCTAGGGAAACCTACCAAAGCTGTGCATTTCTGAAAACTAGAGACCTAGGGGAATCCAAGATGGGGTGACTTGTGTGGCTCGGACCAGGTTCTGTTACCCAGAATCCTTTGCAAACCTCAAAATTTGGCTAAAAAAACACATGTTCCTCACATTTCTGTGGCAGAAAGTTCTGGAATCTGAGAGGAGCCACAAATTTCCTTCCACCCAGCGTTCCCCCACGTCTCCCGATAAAAATGATACCTCACTTGTGTGGGTAGGCCTAGCGCCCGCGACAGGAAACGCCCCAAAGCGCAACGTGGACACAGCCACATTTTTGAAAGAAAACAGAGGTGTTTTTTGCAAAGTGCCTACCTGTAGATTTTGGCCTGTAGCTCAGCCGCCACCTAGGGAAACCTACCAAACCTGTGCATTTCTGAAAACTAGAGACCTAGGGGAATCCAAGATGGGGTGACTTGTGTGGCTCGGACCAGGTTCTGTTACCCAGAATCCTTTGCAAACCTCAAAATTTGGCTAAAAAAACACATGTTCCTCACATTTCTGTGGCAGAAAGTTCTGGAATCTGAGAGGAGCCACAAATTTCCTTCCACCCAGCGTTCCCCCACGTCTCCCGATAAAAATGATACCTCACTTGTGTGGGTAGGCCTAGCGCCCGCGACAGGAAAGGCCCCAAAGCGCGACGTGGACACAGCCAAATTTTTGAAGGAAAACAGAGGTGTTTTTTGCAAAGTGCCTACCTGTAGATTTTGGCCTGTAGCTCAGCCGCCACCTAGGGAAACCTACCAAACCTGTGCATTTCTGAAAACTAGTGTCCTAGGGGAATCCAAGATGGGGTGACTTGTGTGGCTCGGACCAGGTTCTGTTACCCAGAATCCTTTGCAAACCTCAAAATTTGGCTAAAAAAACACATGTTCCTCACATTTCTGTGGCAGAAAGTTCTGGAATCTGAGAGGAGCCACAAATTTCCTTCCACCCAGCGTTCCCCCATGTCTCCCGATAAAAATGATACCTCACTTGTGTGGGTAGGCCTAGCGCCTCCGACAGGAAACGCCCCAAAGCGCAACGTGGACACAGCCAAATTTTTGAAGGAAAACAGAGGTGTTTTTGGCAGAGTGCCTACCTGTAGATTTTGGCCTGTAGCTCAGCCGCCACCTAGGGAAACCTACCAAACCTGTGCATTTCTGAAAACTAGAGACCTAGGGGAATCCAAGATGGGGTGACTTGTGTGGCTCGGACCAGGTTCTGTTACCCAGAATCCTTTGCAAACCTCAAAATTTGGCTAAAATAACACATGTTCCTCACATTTCTGTGGCAGAAAGTTCTGGAATCTGAGAGGACCAACAAATTTCCTTCCACCCAGCGTTCCCCCATGTCTCCCGATAAAAATGATACCTCACTTGTGTGGGTAGGCCTAGCGCCCGCGACAGGAAACACCCCAAAGCGCAACGTGGACACAGCCAAATTTTTGAAGGAAAACAGAGGTGTTTTTTGCAAAGTGCCTACCTGTAGATTTTGGCCTGTAGCTCAGCCGCCACCTAGGGAAACCTACCAAACCTGTGCATTTCTGAAAACTAGAGACCTAGGGGAATCCAAGATGGGGTGACTTGTGTGGCTCGGACCAGGTTCTGTTACCCAGAATCCTTTCCAAACCTCAAAATGTGGCTAAAAAAACACATGTTCCTCACATTTCTGTGGCAGAAAGTTCTGGAATCTGAGAGGTGCCACAAATTTCCTTCCACCCAGCGTTCCCCTACGTCTCCCGATAAAAATGATACTTCACTTGTGTGGGTAGGCCTAGCGCCCGCGACAGGAAACACCCCAAAGCGCAACGTGGACACAGCCAAATTTTTGAAAGAAAACAGAGGTGTTTTTTGCAAAGTGCCTACCTGTAGATTTTGTCCTGTAGCTCAGCCGCCACCTAGGGAAACCTACCAAACCTGTGCATTTCTGAAAACTAGAGACCTAGGGGAATCCAAGATGGCGTGACTTGTGTGGCTCGGACCAGGTTCTGTTACCCAGAATCCTTTGCAAACCTCAAAATTTGGCTAAAAAAACACATGTTCCTCACATTTCTATGGCAGAAAGTTCTGGAATCTGAGAGGAGCCACAAATTTCCTTCCACCCAGCGTTCCCCCACGTCTCCCGATAAAAATGATACTTCACTTGTGTGGGTAGGCCTAGCGCCCGCGACAGGAAAGGCCCCAAAGCGCAACGTGGACACAGCCAAATTTTTGAAGGAAAACAGAGGTGTTTTTTGCAAAGTGCCTACCTGTAGATTTTGGTCTGTAGCTCAGCCGCCACCTAGGGAAACCTACCAAACCTGTGCATTTCTGAAAACTAGAGACCTAGGGGAATCCAAGATGGGGTGACTTGTGTGGCTCGGACCAGGTTCTGTTACCCAGAATCCTTTGCAAACCTCAAAATTTGGCTAAAAAAACACATGTTCCTCACATTTCTGTGGCAGAAAGTTCTGGAATCTGAGAGGAGCCACAAATTTCCTTCCACCCAGCGTTCCCCCATGTCTCCCGATAAAAATGATACCTCACTTGTGTGGGTAGGCCTAGCGCCCGCGACAGGAAACACCCTAAAGCGCAACGTGGACACAGCCACATTTTTGAAGGAAAACAGAGGTGTTTTTTGCAAAGTGCCTACCTGTAGATTTTGGCCTGTAGCTCAGCCGCCACCTAGGGAAACCTACCAAACCTGTGCATTTCTGAAAACTAGAGACCTAGGGGATCCAAGATGGGGTGACTTGTGTGGCTCGGACCAGGTTCTGTTACCCAGAATCCTTTGCAAACCTCAAAATTTGGCTAAAAAAACACATGTTCCTCACATTTCTGTGGCAGAAAGTTCTGGAATCTGAGAGGAGCCACAAATTTCCTTCCACCCAGCGTTCCCCCACGTCTCCCGATAAAAATGATACCTCACTTGTGTGGGTAGGCCTAGCGCCCGCGACAGGAAACGCCCCAAAGCGCAACGTGGACACAGCCAAATTTTTGAAGGAAAACAGAGGTGTTTTTTGCAAAGTGCCTACCTGTAGATTTTGGCCTGTAGCTCAGCCGCCACCTAGGGAAACCTACCAAACCTGTGCATTTCTGAAAACTAGAGACCTAGGGGAATCCAAGATGGGGTGACTTGTGTGGCTCGGACCAGGTTCTGTTACCCAGAATCCTTTGCAAACCTCAAAATTTGGCCAAAAAAACACATGTTCCTCACATTTCTGTGGCAGAAAGTTCTGGAATCTGAGAGGAGCCACAAATTTCCTTCCACCCAGCGTTCCCCCACGTCTCCCGATAAAAATGATACCTCACTTGTGTGGGTAGGCCTAGCGCCCGCGACAGGAAAGGCCCCAAAGCGCAACGTGGACACAGCCAAATTTTTGAAGGAAAACAGAGGTGTTTTTTGCAAAGTGCCTACCTGTAGATTTTGGTCTGTAGCTCAGCCGCCACCTAGGGAAACCTACCAAACCTGTGCATTTCTGAAAACTAGAGACCTAGGGGAATCCAAGATGGGGTGACTTGTGTGGCTCGGACCAGGTTGTGTTACCCAGAATCCTTTGCAAACCTCAAAATTTGGCTAAAAAAACACATGTTCCTCACATTTCTGTGGCAGAAAGTTCTGGAATCTGAGAGGAGCCACAAATTTCCTTCCACCCAGCGTTCCCCCACGTCTCCCGATAAAAATGATACCTCACTTGTGTGGGTAGGCCTAGCGCCCGCGACAGGAAAGGCCCCAAAGCGCAACGTGGACACAGCCAAATTTTTGAAGGAAAACAGAGGTGTTTTTTGCAAAGTGCCTACCTGTAGATTTTGGCCTGTAGCTCAGCCGCCACCTAGGGAAACCTACCAAACCTGTGCATTTCTGAAAACTAGAGACCTAGGGGAATCCAAGATGGGGTGACTTGTGTGGCTCGGACCAGGTTCTGTTACCCAGAATCCTTTGCAAACCTCAAAATTTGGCCAAAAAAACACATGTTCCTCACATTTCTGTGGCAGAAAGTTCTGGAATCTGAGAGGAGCCACAAATTTCCTTCCACCCAGCGTTCCCCCACGTCTCCCGATAAAAATGATACCTCACTTGTGTGGGTAGGCCTAGCGACAGGAAAGGACCCAAAGCGCAACGTGGACACAGCCAAATTTTTGAAGGAAAACAGAGGTGTTTTTTGCAAAGTGCCTACCTGTAGATTTTGGCCTGTAGCTCAGCCGCCACCTAGGGAAACCTACCAAACCTGTGCATTTCTGAAAACTAGAGACCTAGGGGATCCAAGATGGGGTGACTTGTGTGGCTCGGACCAGGTTCTGTTACCCAGAATCCTTTGCAAACCTCAAAATGTGGCTAAAAAAACACATGTTCCTCACATTTCTGTGGCAGAAAGTTCTGGAATCTGAGAGGTGCCACAAATTTCCTTCCACCCAGCGTTCCCCCACGTCTCTCGATAAAAATGATACTTCACTTGTGTGGGTAGGCCTAGCGCCCGCGACAGGAAACGCCCCAAAGCGCAACGTGGACACAGCCAAATTTTTGAAGGAAAACAGAGGTGTTTTTTGCAAAGTGCCTACCTGTAGATTTTGGCCTGTAGCTCAGCCGCCACCTAGGGAAACCTACCAAACCTGTGCATTTCTGAAAACTAGAGACCTAGGGGAATCCAAGATGGGGTGACTTGTGTGGCTCGGACCAGGTTCTGTTACCCAGAATCCTTTGCAAACCTCAAAATTTGGCTGAAAAAACACATGTTCCTCACATTTCTGTGGCAGAAAGTTCTGGAATCTGAGAGGAGCCACAAATTTCCTTCCACCCAGCGTTCCCCCACGTCTCCCGATAAAAATGATACTTCACTTGTGTGGGTAGGCCTAGCGCCCGCGACAGGAAACGCCCCAAAGCACAATGTGGACACAGCCAAATTTTTGAAGGAAAACAGAGGTGTTTTTTGCAAAGTGCCTACCTGTAGATTTTGGCCTGTAGCTCAGCTGCCACCTAGGGAAACCTACCAAACCTGTGCATTTCTGAAAACTAGAGACCTAGGGGAATCCAAGATGGGGTGACTTGTGTGGCTCGGACCAGGTTCTGTTACCCAGAATCCTTTGCAAACCTCAAAATTTGGCTAAAAAAACACATGTTCCTCACATTTCTGTGGCAGAAAGTTCTGGAATCTGAGAGGTGCCACAAATTTCCTTCCACCCAGCGTTCCCCCACGTCTCCCGATAAAAATGATACTTCACTTGTGTGGGTAGGCCTAGCGCCTCCGACAAGAAACGCCCCAAAGCGCAACGTGGACACAGCCAAATTTTTGAAGGAACACAGAGGTGTTTTTTGCAAAGTGCCTACCTGTAGATTTTGGCCTGTAGCTCAGCCGCCACCTAGGGAAACCTACCAAACCTGTGCATTTCTGAAAACTAGAGACCTAGGGGAATCCAAGATGGGGTGACTTGTGTGGCTCGGACCAGGTTCTGTTACCCAGAATCCTTTGCAAACCTCAAAATTTGGCTAAAAAAACACATGTTCCTCACAGTTCTGTGGCAGAAAGTCCTGGAATCTGAAAGGAGCCGAGAATTTCCTTCCACCCAGCGTTCCCCCACGTCTCCCGATAAAAATGATACCTCACTTGTGTGGGTAGGCCTAGCGCCCGCGACATGAAACGCCCCAAAGCGCAACGTGGACACAGCCAAATTTTTGGAGGAAAACAGAGGTGTTTTTTGCAAAATGCCTACCTGTAGATTTTGGCCTGTAGCTCAGCCGCCACCTAGGGAAACCTACCAAAGCTGTGCATTTCTGAAAACTAGAGACCTAGGGGAATCCAAGATGGGGTGACTTGTGTGGCTCGGACCAGGTTCTGTTACCCAGAATCCTTTGCAAACCTCAAAATTTGGCTAAAAAAACACATGTTCCTCACATTTCTGTGGCGGAAAGTTCTGGAATCTGAGAGGAGCCACAAATTTCCTTCCACCCAGCGTTCCCCCACGTCTCCCGATAAAAATGATACCTCACTTGTGTGGGTAGGCCTAGCGCCCGCGACAGGAAACGCCCCAAAGCGCAACGTGGACACAGCCAAATTTTTGAAGGAAAACAGAGGTGTTTTTTGCAAAGTGCCTACCTGTAGATTTTGGCCTGTAGCTCAGCCGCCACCTAGGGAAACCTACCAAACCTGTGCATTTCTGAAAACTAGAGACCTAGGGGAATCCAAGATGGGGTGACTTGTGTGGCTCGGACCAGGTTCTGTTACCCAGAATCCTTTGCAAACCTCAAAATTTGGCCAAAAAAACACATGTTCCTCACATTTCTGTGGCAGAAAGTTCTGGAATCTGAGAGGAGCCACAAATTTCCTTCCACCCAGCGTTCCCCCACGTCTCCCGATAAAAATGATACCTCACTTGTGTGGGTAGGCCTAGCGCCCGCGACAGGAAAGGCCCCAAAGCGCAACGTGGACACAGCCAAATTTTTGAAGGAAAACAGAGGTGTTTTTTGCAAAGTGCTTACCTGTAGATTTTGGTCTGTAGCTCAGCCGCCACCTAGGGAAACCTACCAAACCTGTGCATTTCTGAAAACTAGAGACCTAGGGGAATCCAAGATGGGGTGACTTGTGTGGCTCGGACCAGGTTGTGTTACCCAGAATCCTTTGCAAACCTCAAAATTTGGCTAAAAAAACACATGTTCCTCACATTTCTGTGGCAGAAAGTTCTGGAATCTGAGAGGAGCCACAAATTTCCTTCCACCCAGCGTTCCCCCACGTCTCCCGATAAAAATGATACCTCACTTGTGTGGGTAGGCCTAGCGCCCGCGACAGGAAAGGCCCCAAAGCGCAACGTGGACACAGCCAAATTTTTGAAGGAAAACAGAGGTGTTTCTTGCAAAGTGCCTACCTGTAGATTTTGGCCTGTAGCTCAGCCGCCACCTAGGGAAACCTACCAAACCTGTGCATTTCTGAAAACTAGAGACCTAGGGGAATCCAAGATGGGGTGACTTGTGTGGCTCGGACCAGGTTCTGTTACCCAGAATCCTTTGCAAACCTCAAAATTTGGCCAAAAAAACACATGTTCCTCACATTTCTGTGGCAGAAAGTTCTGGAATCTGAGAGGAGCCACAAATTTCCTTCCACCCAGCGTTCCCCCACGTCTCCCGATAAAAATGATACCTCACTTGTGTGGGTAGGCCTATCGCCCGCGACAGGAAACACCCCAAAGCGCAACGTGGACACAGCCACATTTTTGGAGGAAAACAGAGGTGTTTTTTGCAAAGTGCCTACCTGTAGATTTTGGCCTGTAGCTCAGTCGCCACCTAGGGAAACCTACCAAAGCTGTGCATTTCTGAAAACTAGAGACCTAGGGAATCCAAGATGGGGTGACTTGTGTGGCTCAGACCAGGTTCTGTTACCCAGAATCCTTTGCAAACCTCAAAATTTGGCTAAAAAAACACATGTTCCTCACATTTCTGTGGCAGAAAGTTCTGGAATCTGAGAGGAGCCACAAATTTCCTTCTACCCAGCGTTCCCCCACGTCTCCCGATAAAAATGATACCTCACTTGTGTGGGTAGGCCTAGCGCCCGCGACAGGAAAGGCCCCAAAGCGCAACGTGGACACAGCCAAATTTTTGAAGGAAACAGAGGTGTTTTTTGCAAAGTGCCTACCTGTAGATTTTGGTCTGTAGCTCAGCCGCCACCTAGGGAAACCTACCAAACCTGTGCATTTCTGAAAACTAGAGACCTAGGGGAATCCAAGATGGGGTGACTTGTGTGGCTCGGACCAGGTTCTGTTACCCAGAATCCTTTGCAAACCTCAAAATTTGGCTAAAAAAACACATGTTCCTCACATTTCTGTGGCAGAAAGTTCTGGAATCTGAGAGGAGCCACGAAATTTCCTTCCACCCAGCGTTCCCCCACGTCTCCCGATAAAAATGATACCTCACTTGTGTGGGTAGGCCTAGCGCCAGCGACAGGAAACACCCCAAAGCGCAACATGGACACAGCCAAATTTTTGGAGGAAAACAGAGGTGTTTTTTGCAAAGTGCCTACCTGTAGATTTTGGCCTGTAGCTCAGCCGCCACCTAGGGAAACCTACCAAAGCTGTGCATTTCTGAAAACTAGAGACCTAGGGAATCCAAGATGGGGTGACTTGTGTGGCTCGGACCAGGTTCTGTTACCCAGAATCCTTTGCAAACCTCAAAATTTGGCTAAAAAAACACATGTTCCTCACATTTCTGTGGCAGAAAGTTCTGGAATCTGAGAGGAGCCACAAATTTCCTTCCACCCAGCGTTCCCCCACGTCTCCCGATAAAAATGATACCTCACTTGTGTGGGTAGGCCTAGCGCCCGTGACAGGAAACGCCCCAAAGCGCAACGTGGACACAGCCAAATTTTTGAAGGAAAACAGAGGTGTTTTTTGCATAGTGCCTACCTGTAGATTTTGGCCTGTAGCTCAGCCGCCACCTAGGGAAACCTACCAAACCTGTGCATTTCTGAAAACTAGAGACCTAGGGGAATCCAAGATGGGGTGACTTGTGTGGCTCGGACCAGGTTCTGTTACCCAGAATCCTTTGCAAACCTCAAAATTTGGCTAAAAAAACACATGTTCCTCACATTTCTGTGGCAGAAAGTTCTGGAATCTGAGAGGAGCCACAAATTTCCTTCCACCCAGCGTTCCCCCACGTCTCCCGATAAAAATGATACCTCACTTGTGTGGGTAGGCCTAGCGCCCGCGACAGGAAAGGCCCCAAAGCGCAACGTGGACACAGCCAAATTTTTGAAGGAAAACAGAGGTGTTTTTTGCAAAGTGCCTACCTGTAGATTTTGGTCTGTAGCTCAGCCGCCACCTAGGGAAACCTACCAAACCTGTGCATTTCTGAAAACTAGAGACCTAGGGGAATCCAAGATGGGGTGACTTGTGTGGCTCGGACCAGGTTCTGTTACCCAAAATCCTTTGCAAACCTCAAAATTTGGCTAAAAAAACACATGTTCCTCACATTTCTGTGGCAGAAAGTTCTGGAATCTGAGAGGAGCCACAAATTTCCTTCCACCCAGCGTTCCCCCACGTCTCCCGATAAAAATGATACTTCACTTGTGTGGGTAGGCCTAGCGCCCGCGACAGGAAACGCCCCAAAGCGCAACGTGGACACAGCCACATTTTTGAAGGAAAACAGAGGTGTTTTTTGCAAAGTGCCTACCTGTAGATTTTGGCCTGTAGCTCAGCCGCCACCTAGGGAAACCCACCAAACCTGTGCATTTCTGAAAACTAGAGACCTAGGGGAATCCAAGATGGGGTGACTTGTGTGGCTCGGACCAGGTTCTGTTACCCAGAATCCTTTGCAAACCTCAAAATTTGGCTAAAAAAACACATGTTCCTCACAGTTCTGTGGCAGAAAGTCCTGGAATCTGAAAGGAGCCGAGAATTTCCTTCCACCCAGCGTTCCCCCACGTCTCTCGATAAAAATGATACCTCACTTGTGTGGGTAGGCCTAGCGCCCGCGACATGAAACGCCCCAAAGCGCAACGTGGACACAGCCACATTTTTGGAGGAAAACAGAGGTGTTTTTTGCAAAATGCCTACCTGTAGATTTTGGCCTGTAGCTCAGCCGCCACCTAGGGAAACCTACCAAACCTGTGCATTTCTGAAAACTAGAGACCTAGGGGAATCCAAGATGGGGTGACTTGTGTGGCTCGGACCAGGTTCTGTTACCCAGAATCCTTTGCAAACCTCAAAATGTGCTAAAAAAACACATGTTCCTCACATTTCTGTGGCAGAAAGTTCTGGAATCTGAGAGGTGCCACAAATTTCCTTCCACCCAGCGTTCCCCCACGTCTCTCGATAAAAATGATACTTCACTTGTGTGGGTAGGCCTAGCGCCCGCGACAGGAAACGCCCCAAAGCGCAACGTGGACACAGCCAAATTTTTGAAGGAAAACAGAGGTGTTTTTTGCAAAGTGCCTACCTGTAGATTTTGGTCTGTAGCTCAGCCGCCACCTAGGGAAACCTACCAAACCTGTGCATTTCTGAAAACTAGAGACCTAGGGGAATCCAAGATGGGGTGACTTGTGTGGCTCGGACCAGGTTGTGTTACCCAGAATCCTTTGCAAACCTCAAAATTTGGCTAAAAAAGCACATGTTCCTCACATTTCTGTGGCAGAAAGTTCTGGAATCTGAGAGGAGCCACAAATTTCCTTCCACCCAGCGTTCCCCCACGTCTCCCGATAAAAATGATACCTCACTTGTGTGGGTAGGCCTATCGCCCGCGACAGGAAACACCCCAAAGCGCAACGTGGACACAGCCACATTTTTGGAGGAAAACAGAGGTGTTTTTTGCAAAGTGCCTACCTGTAGATTTTGGCCTGTAGCTCAGTCGCCACCTAGGGAAACCTACCAAAGCTGTGCATTTCTGAAAACTAGAGACCTAGGGAATCCAAGATGGGGTGACTTGTGTGGCTCGGACCAGGTTCTGTTACCCAGAATCCTTTGCAAACCTCAAAATTTGGCTAAAAAAACACATGTTCCTCACATTTCTGTGGCAGAAAGTTCTGGAATCTGAGAGGAGCCACAAATTTCCTTCTACCCAGCGTTCCCCCACGTCTCCCGATAAAAATGATACCTCACTTGTGTGGGTAGGCCTAGCGCCCGCGACAGGAAAGGCCCCAAAGCGCAACGTGGACACAGCCAAATTTTTGAAGGAAAACAGAGGTGTTTTTTGCAAAGTGCCTACCTGTAGATTTTGGTCTGTAGCTCAGCCGCCACCTAGGGAAACCTACCAAACCTGTGCATTTCTGAAAACTAGAGACCTAGGGGAATCCAAGATGGGGTGACTTGTGTGGCTCGGACCAGGTTCTGTTACCCAGAATCCTTTGCAAACCTCAAAATTTGGCTAAAAAAACACATGTTCCTCACATTTCTGTGGCAGAAAGTTCTGGAATCTGAGAGGAGCCACGAAATTTCCTTCCACCCAGCGTTCCCCCACGTCTCCCGATAAAAATGATACCTCACTTGTGTGGGTAGGCCTAGCGCCAGCGACAGGAAACACCCCAAAGCGCAACATGGACACAGCCAAATTTTTGGAGGAAAACAGAGGTGTTTTTTGCAAAGTGCCTACCTGTAGATTTTGGCCTGTAGCTCAGCCGCCACCTAGGGAAACCTACCAAAGCTGTGCATTTCTGAAAACTAGAGACCTAGGGAATCCAAGATGGGGTGACTTGTGTGGCTCGGACCAGGTTCTGTTACCCAGAATCCTTTGCAAACCTCAAAATTTGGCTAAAAAAACACATGTTCCTCACATTTCTGTGGCAGAAAGTTCTGGAATCTGAGAGGAGCCACAAATTTCCTTCCACCCAGCGTTCCCCCACGTCTCCCGATAAAAATGATACCTCACTTGTGTGGGTAGGCCTAGCGCCCGTGACAGGAAACGCCCCAAAGCGCAACGTGGACACAGCCAAATTTTTGAAGGAAAACAGAGGTGTTTTTTGCATAGTGCCTACCTGTAGATTTTGGCCTGTAGCTCAGCCGCCACCTAGGGAAACCTACCAAACCTGTGCATTTCTGAAAACTAGAGACCTAGGGGAATCCAAGATGGGGTGACTTGTGTGGCTCGGACCAGGTTCTGTTACCCAGAATCCTTTGCAAACCTCAAAATTTGGCTAAAAAAACACATGTTCCTCACATTTCTGTGGCAGAAAGTTCTGGAATCTGAGAGGAGCCACAAATTTCCTTCCACCCAGCGTTCCCCCACGTCTCCCGATAAAAATGATACCTCACTTGTGTGGGTAGGCCTAGCACCCGCGACAGGAAAGGCCCCAAAGCGCAACGTGGACACAGCCAAATTTTTGAAGGAAAACAGAGGTGTTTTTTGCAAAGTGCCTACCTGTAGATTTTGGTCTGTAGCTCAGCCGCCACCTAGGGAAACCTACCAAACCTGTGCATTTCTGAAAACTAGAGACCTAGGGGAATCCAAGATGGGGTGACTTGTGTGGCTCGGACCAGGTTCTGTTACCCAAAATCCTTTGCAAACCTCAAAATTTGGCTAAAAAAACACATGTTCCTCACATTTCCGTGGCAGAAAGTTCTGGAATCTGAGAGGAGCCACAAATTTCCTTCCACCCAGCGTTCCCCCACGTCTCCCGATAAAAATGATACTTCACTTGTGTGGGTAGGCCTAGCACCCGCGACAGGAAACGCCCCAAAGCGCAACGTGGACACAGCCAAATTTTTGAAGGAAAACAGAGGTGTTTTTTGCAAAGTGCCTACCTGTAGATTTTGGCCTGTAGCTCAGCCGCCACCTAGGGAAACCTACCAAACCTGTGCATTTCTGAAAACTAGAGACCTAGGGGAATCCAAGATAGGGTGACTTGTGTGGCTCGGACCAGGTTCTGTTACCCAGAATCCTTTGCAAACCTCAAATTTTGGCTAAAAAAACACATGTTCCACACATTTCTGTGGCAGAAAGTTCTGGAATCTGAGAGGAGCCACAAATTTCCTTCCACCCAGCGTTCCCCCACGTCTCCCGATACAAATGATACCTCACTTGTGTGGGTAGGCCTAGCGCCCGCGACAGGAAACGCCCCAAAGCGCAACGTGGACACAGCCAAATTTTTTGAGGAAAACAGAGGAGTTTTTTGCAAAGTGCCTACCTGTAGATTTTGGCCTGTAGCTCAGCCGCCACCTAGGGAAACCTACCAAACCTGTGCATTTCTGAAAACTAGAGACCTAGGGGAATCCAAGATGGGGTGACCTGTGTGGCTCGGACCAGGTTCTGTTACCCAGAATCCTTTGCAAACCTCAAAATTTGGCTAAAAAAACACATGTTCCTCACATTTCTGTGGCAGAAAGTTCTGGAATCTGAGAGGAGCCACAAATTTCCTTCCACCCAGCGTTCCCCCACGTCTCCCGATAAAAATGATACCTCACTTGTGTGGGTAGGCCTAGCGCCCGCGACAGGAAACGCCCCAAAGCGCAACGTTGACACAGCCACATTTTTGAAGGAAAACAGAGGTGTTTTTGCAAAGTGCCTACCTGTAGATTTTGGCCTGTAGCTCAGCCGCCACCTAGGGAAACCTACCAAACCTGTGCATTTCTGAAAACTAGAGACCTAGGGGAATCCAAGATGGGGTGACTTGTGTGGCTCGGACCAGGTTCTGTTACCCAGAATCCTTTGCAAACCTCAAAATTTGGCTAAAAAAAACACATGGTCCTCACATTTCTGTGGCAGAAAGTTCTGGAATCTGAGAGGAGCCACAAATTTCCTTCCACCCAGCGTTCCCCCACGTCTCCCGATAAAAATGATACCTCACTTGTGTGGGTAGGCCTAGCGCCCGCGACAGGAGTCGCCCCAAAGCGCAACGTGGACACAGCCACATTTTTGAAGGAAAACAGAGGTGTTTTTTGCAAAGTGCCTACCTGTAGATTTTGGCCTGTAGCTGAGCTGCCACCTAGGGAAACCTACCAAACCTGTGCATTTCTGAAAACTAGAGACCTAGGGGAATCCAAGATGGGGTGACTTGTGTGGCTCGGACCAGGTTCTGTTACCCAGAATCCTTTGCAAACCTCAAAATTTGGCTAAAAAAACACATGTTCCTCACATTTCTGTGGCAGAAAGTTCTGGAATCTGAGAGGAGCCACAAATTTCCTTCCACCCAGCGTTCCCCCACGTCTCCCGATAAAAATGAAACCTCACTTGTGTGGGAAGGCCTAGCGCCCGCGACAGGAAACGGCCCAAAGCGCAACGTGGACACAGCCAAATTTTTGAAGGAAAACAGAGGTGTTTTTTGCAAAGTGCCTCCCTGTAGATTTTGGCCTGTAGCTCAGCCGCCACCTAGGGAAACCTGCCAAACCTGTGCATTTCTGAAAACTAGAGACCAGGGGAATCCAAGATGTGGTGACTTGTGTGGCTCGGACCAGGTTCTGTTACCCAGAATCCTTTGCAAACCTCAAAATTTGGCTAAAAAAACACATGTTCCTCACATTTCTGTGGCAGAAAGTTCTGGAATCTGAGAGGAGCCACAAATTTCCTTCCACCCAGCGTTCCCCCATGTCTCCCGATAAACATGATACCTCACTTGTGTGGGTAGGCCTAGCGCCCGTGACAGGAAACGCCCCAAAGCGCAACGTGGACACAGCCAAATTTTTGAAGGAAAACAGAGGTGTTTTTTGCAAAGTGCCTACCTGTAGATTTTGGCCTGTAGCTCAGCCGCCACCTAGGGAAACCTACCAAACCTGTGCATTTCTGAAAACTAGAGACCTAGGGGAATCCAAGATGGGGTGACTTGTGCGGCTCGGACCAGGTTCTGTTACCCAGAATCCTTTGCAAACCTCAAAATTTGGCTAAAAAAAGACATGTTCCTCACATTTCTGTGGCAGAAAGTTCTGGAATCTGAGAGGAGCCACAAATTTCCTTCCACCCAGCGTTCCCCCACGTCTCCCGATACAAATGATACCTCACTTGTGTGGGTAGGCCTAGCGCCCGCGACAGGAAATGCCCCAAAGCGCAACGTGGACACATCCAAATTTTTGAAGGAAAACAGAGGTGTTTTTTGCAAAGTGCCTACCTGTAGATTTTGGCCTGTAGCTCAGCCGCCACCTAGGGAAACCTACCAAACCTGTGCATTTCTGAAAACTAGAGACCTAGGGGAATCCAAGATGGGGTGACTTGTGCGGCTCGGACCAGGTTCTGTTACCCAGAATCCTTTGCAAACCTCAAAATTTGGCTAAAAAAACACATGTTCCTCACATTTCTGTGGCAGAAAGTTCTGGAATCTGAGAGGAGCCACAAATTTCCTTCCACCCAGCGTTCCCCCACGTCTCCCGATAAAAATTATACCTCACTTGTGTGGGTAGGCCTAGCGCCCGCGACAGGAAACGCCCCAAAGCGCAACGTGGACACAGCCAAATTCTTGGAGGAAAACAGAGGTGTTTTTTGCAAAGTGCCTACCTGTAGATTTTGGCCTGTAGCTCAGCCGCCACCTAGGGAAACCTACCAAACCTGTGCATTTCTGAAAACTAGAGACCTAGGGGAATCCAAGATGGGGTGACTTGTGTGGCTCGGACCAGGTTCTGTTACCCAGAATCCTTTGCAAACCTCACAATTTGGCTAAAAAAACACATGTTCCTCACATTTCTGTGGCAGAAAGTTCTGGAATCTGAGAGGAGCCACAAATTTCCTTCCACCCAGCGTTCCCCCACGTCTCCCGATAAAAATGATACCTCACTTGTGTGGGTAGGCCTAGCGCCCGCGACAGGAAACGCCCCAAAGCGCAATGTTGACACAGCCAAATTTTTGAAGGAAAACAGAGGTGTTTTTTGCAAAGTGCCTACCTGTAGATTTTGGCCTGTAGCTCAGCCGCCACCTAGGGAAACCTACCAAACCTGTGCATTTCTGAAAACTAGAGACCTAGTGGAATCCAAGATGGGGTGACTTGTGTGGCTCGGACCAGGTTCTGTTACCCAGAATCCTTTGCAAACCTCAAAATTTGGCTAAAAAAACACATGGTCCTCACATTTCTGTGGCAGAAAGTTCTGGAATCTGAGAGGAGCCACAAATTTCCTTCCACCTTGCGTTCCCCCATGTCTCCCGATAAAAATGATACCTCACTTGTGTGGGTAGGCCTAGCGCCTGTGACAGAAACGCCCCAAAGCGCAACGTGGACACAGCCAAATTTTTAAAGGAAAACAGAGGTGTTTTTTGCAAAGTGCCTACCTGTAGATTTTGGCCTGTAGCTCAGCTGCCACCTAGGGAAACCTACCAAACCTGTGCATTTCTGAAAACTAGAGACCTAGGGGAATCCAAGATGGGGTGACTTGTGTGGCTCGGACCAGGTTCTGTTACCCAGAATCCTTTGCAAACCTCAAAATTTGGCTAAAAAAACACATGTTCCTCACATTTCTGTGGCAGAAAGTTCTGGAATCTGAGAGGAGCCACAAATTTCCTTCCACCCAGCGTTCCCCCACGTCTCCCGATAAAAATGATACCTCACTTGTGTGGGTAGGCCTAGCGCCCGCGACAGGAATCGCCCCAAAGCGCAACGTGGACACAGCCAAATTTTTGAAGGAAAACAGAGGTGTTTTTTGCAAAGTGCCTACCTGTAGATTTTGGCCTGTAGCTCAGCCGCCACCTAGGGAAACCTACCAAACCTGTGCATTTCTGAAAACTAGAGACCTAGGGGAATCCAAGATGGGGTGACTTGTGTGGCTCAGACCAGGTTCTGTTACCCAGAATCCTTTGCAAACCTCAAAATTTGGCAAAAAAAACACATGTTCCTCACATTTCTGTGGCAGAAAGATCTGGAATCTGAGAGGAGCCACAAATTTCCTTCCACCCAGCGTTCCCCCACATCTCCCGATAAAAATGATACCTCACTTGTGTGGGTAGGCCTAGCGCCCGCGACAGGAAACGCCCCAAAGCGCAACGTGGACACAGCCAAATTTTTGAAGGAAAACAGAGGTGTTTTTTGCAAAGTGCCTACCTGTAGATTTTGGCCTGTAGCTCAGCCGCCACCTAGGGAAACCTACCAAACCTGTGCATTTCTGATAACAAGAGACCTAGGAGAATCCAAGATGGGGTGACTTGTGTGGCTCGGACCAGGTTCTGTTACCCAGAATCCTTTGCAAACCTCAAAATTTTGCTAAAAAAACACATGTTCCTCACAGTTCTGTGGCAGAAACTCCTGGAATCTGAGAGGAGCCGAGAATTTCCTTCCACCCAGCGTTCCCCCACGTCTCCCGATGAAAATGATACCTCACTTGTGTGGGTAGGCCTAGCGCCCGCGACAGGAAACGCCCCAAAGCGCAACGTGGACACAGCCAAATTTTTGGAGGAAAACAGAGGTGTTTTTTGCAAAGTGCCTACCTGTAGATTTTTGCCTGTAGCTCAGCCGCCACCTAGGGAAACCTACCAAAGCTGTGCATTTCTGAAAACTAGAGACCTAGGGGAATCCAAGATGGGGTGACTTGTGTGGCTCGGACCAGGTTCTGTTACCCAGAATCCTTTGCAAACCTCAAAATTTGGCTAAAAAAACACATGTTCCTCACATTTCTGTGGCAGAAAGTTCTGGAATCTGAGAGGAGCCACGAATTTCCTTCCACCCAGCGTTCCCCCATGTCTCCCGATAAAAATGATACCTCACTTGTGTGGGTAGGCCTAGCGCCCGCGACAGGAGACGCCCCAAAGCGCAACGTGGACACAAACAAATTTTTGGAGGAAAACAGAGGTGTTTTTTGCAAAGTGCCTACCTGTAGATTTTGGCCTGTAGCTCAGCCGCCACCTAGGGAAACCTACCAAAGCTGTGCATTTCTGAAAACGAGAGACCTAGGGGAATCCAAGATGGGGTGACTTGTGTGGCTCGGACCAGGTTCTGTTACCCATAATCCTTTGCAAACCTCAAAATGTGGCTAAAAAAACACATGTTCCTCACATTTCTGTGGCAGAAAGTTCTGGAATCTGAGAGGAGCCACAAATTTCCTTCCACCCAGCATTTCCCCACGTCTCCCGATAAAAATGATACCTCACTTGTGTGGGTAGGCCTAGCGCTCGCGACAGGAAAGCCCCAAAGCGCAACGTGGACACAGCCAAATTTTTGAAGGAAAACAGAGGTGTTTTTTGCAAAGTGTCTACCTGTAGATTTTGGCCTGTAGCTCAGCCGCCACCTAGGGAAACCTACCAAACCTGTGCATTTGTGAAAACTAGAGTCCTAGGGGAATCCAAGATGGGGTGACTTGTGTGGCTCGGACCAGGTTCTGTTACCCAGAATCCTTTGCAAACCTCAAAATTTGGCTAAAAAAACACATGTTCCTCACATTTCTGTGGCAGAAAGTTCTGGAATCTGAGAGGAGCCACAAATTTCCTTCCACCCAGCGTTCCCCCATGTCTCCCGATAAAAATGATGCCTCACTTGTGTGGTAGGCCTAGCGCCCGCGACAGGAAACACCCCAAAGAGCAACGTGGACACACCCACATTTTTGAAGGAAAACAGAGGTGTTTTTTGCAAAGTGCCTACCTGTAGATTTTGGCCTGTAGCTCAGCCGCCACCTAGGGAAACCTACCAAACCTGTGCATTTCTGAAAACTAGAGACCTAGGGGAATCCACGATGGGGTGACTTGTGTGGCTCGGACCAGGTTCTGTTACCCAGAATCCTTTGCAAACCTCAAAATTTGGCTAAAAAAACACATGTTCCTCACATTTCTGTGGCAGAAAGTTCTGGAATCTGAGAGGAGCCACACATTTCCTTCCACCCAGCGTTCCCCCTTGTCTCCCGATAAAAATGATACCTCACTGGTGTGGGTAGGCCTAGCGCCCGCGACAGGAAACACCCCAAAGCGCAACGTGGACACAGCCAAATTTTTGAAGGAAAACAGAGGTGTTTTTTGCAAAGTGCCTACCTGTAGATTTTGGCCTGTAGCTCAGCCGCCACCTAGGGAAACCTACCAAACCTGTGCATTTCTGAAAACTAGAGACATAGGGGAATCCAAGATGTGGTGACTTGTGTGGCTCGGACCAGGTTCTGTTACCCAGAATCCTTTGCAAACCTCAAATTTTGGCTAAAAAAACAGATGTTCCTCACATTTCTGTGGCAGAAAGTTCTGGAATCTGAGAGGAGCCACAAATTTCCTTCCACCCAGCGTTCCCCCACGTCTCCCGATAAAAATGATACTTCACTTGTGTGGTTAGGCCTAGCGCCCGCGACAGGAAACGCCCCAAAGCGCAACGTGGACACATCCAAATTTTTTAAGGAAAACAGAGGTGTTTTTTGCAAAGTGCCTACTTGTAGATTTTGGCTGGTAGCTCAGCCGCCACCTAGGGAAATCTACCAAACCTGTGCATTTCTGAAAACTAGAGACCTAGGGGAATCCAAGATGGGGTGACTTGTGCGGCTCGGACCAGGTTCTGTTACCCAGAATCCTTTGCAAACCTCAAAATTTGGTTAAAAAAACACATGTTCCTCACATTTCTGTGGCAGAAAGTTCTGGAATCTGAGAGGAGCCACAAATTTCCTTCCACCCAGTGTTCCCCCACGTCTCCCGATAAAAATGAAACCTCACTTGTGTGGGAAGGCCTAGCGCCCGCGACAGGAAACGGCCCAAAGCGCAACGTGGACACAGCCAAATTTTTGAAGGAAAACAGAGGTGTTTTTTGCAAAGTGCCTCCCTGTAGATTTTGGCCTGTAGCTCAGCCGCCACCTAGGGAAACCTACCAAACCTGTGCATTTCTGAAAACTAGAGACCTAGGGGAATCCAAGATGTGGTGACTTGTGTGGCTCGGACCAGGTTCTGTTACCCAGAATCCTTTGCAAACCTCAAAATTTGGCTAAAAAAACACATGTTCCTCACATTTCTGTGGCAGAAAGTTCTGGAATCTGAGAGGAGCCACAAATTTCCTTCCACCCAGCGTTCCCCCACGTCTCCCGATAAAAATGATACCTCACTTGTGTGGGTAGGCCTAGCACCCGCGACAGGAAACGCCCCAAAGCGCAACGTGGACACAGCCAAATTTTTGGAGGAAAACAGAGGTGTTTTTTGCAAAGTGCCTACCTGTAGATTTTGGCCTGTAGCTCAACCGCAACCTAGGGAAACCTACCAAAGCTGTGCATTTCTGAAAACTAGAGATCTAGGGGAATCCAAGATGGGGTGACTTGTGTGGCTCGGACCAGGTTCTGTTACCCAGAATCCTTTGCAAACCTCAAAATTTGGCTAAAAAAACACATGTTCCTCACATTTCTGTGGCAGAAAGTTCTGGAATCTGAGAGGAGCCACAAATTTCCTTCCACCCAGCGTTCCCCCACGTCTCCCGATAAAAATGATACCTCACTTGTGTGGGTAGGCCTAGCGCCCGCGACAGGAATCGCCCCAAAGCGCAACGTGGACACAGCCAAATTTTTGAAGGAAAACAGAGGTGTTTTTTGCAAAGTGCCTACCTGTAGATTTTGGCCTGTAGCTCAGCCGCCACCTAGGGAAACCTACCAAACCTGTGCATTTCTGAAAACTAGAGACCTAGGGGAATCCAAGATGGGGTGACTTGTGCGGCTCGGACCAGGTTCTGTTACCCAGAATCCTTTGCAAACCTCAAAATTTGGCTAAAAAAACACATGTTCCTCACATTTCTGTGGCAGAAAGTTCTGGAATCTGAGAGGAGCCACAAATTTCCTTCCACCCAGCGTTCCCCCACGTCTCCCGATAAAAATTATACCTCACTTGTGTGGGTAGGCCTAGCGCCCGCGACAGGAAACGCCCCAAAGCGCAACGTGGACACAGCCAAATTCTTGGAGGAAAACAGAGGTGTTTTTTGCAAAGTGCCTACCTGTAGATTTTGGCCTGTAGCTCAGCCGCCACCTATGGAAACCTACCAAACCTGTGCATTTCTGAAAACTAGAGACCTAGGGGAATCCAAGATGGGGTGACTTGTGTGGCTCGGACCAGGTTCTGTTACCCAGAATCCTTGGCAAACCTCACAATTTGGCTAAAAAAACACATGTTTCTCACATTTCTGTGGCAGAAAGTTCTGGAATCTGAGAGGAGCCACGAATTTCCTTCCACCCAGCGTTCCCCCACGTCTCCCGATAAAAATGAAACCTCACTTGTGTGGGTAGGCCTAGCACCCGCGACAGGAAACGCCCCAAAGCGCAACGTGGACAAGGCCAAATTTTTGGAGGAAAACAGAGGTGTTTTTTGCAAAGTGCCTACCTGTAGATTTTGGCCTGTAGCTCAACCGCAACCTAAGGAAACCTACCAAAGCTGTGCATTTCTGAAAACTAGAGATCTAGGGGAATCCAAGATGGGGTGACTTGTGTGGCTCGGACCAGGTTCTGTTACCCAGAATCCTTTGCAAACCTCAAAATTTGGCTAAAAAAACACATGTTCCTCACATTTCTGTGGCAGAAAGTTCTGGAATCTGAGAGGAGCCACAAATTTCCTTCCACCCAGCGTTCCCCCACGTCTCCCGATAAAAATGATACCTCACTTGTGTGGGTAGGCCTAGCGCCCGCGACAGGAATCGCCCCAAAGCGCAACGTGGACACAGCCAAATTTTTGAAGGAAAACAGAGGTGTTTTTTGCAAAGTGCCTACCTGTAGATTTTGGCCTGTAGCTCAGCCGCCACCTAGGGAAACCTACCAAACCTGTGCATTTCTGAAAACTAGAGACCTAGGGGAATCCAAGATGGGGTGACTTGTGTGGCTCGGACCAGGTTCTGTTACCCAGAATCCTTTGCAAACCTCAAAATTTGGCTAAAAAAACACGTTTCTCACATTTCTGTGGCAGAAAGTTCTGGAATCTGAGAGGAGCCACGAATTTCCTTCCACCCAGCGTTCCCCCACGTCTCCCGATAAAAATGAAACCTCACTTGTGTGGGTAGGCCTAGCGCCCGCGACAGGAAACGCCCCAAAGCGCAACGTGGACACAGCCAAATTTTTGGAGGAAAACAGAGGTGTTTTTTGCAAAGTGCCTACCTGTAGATTTTGGCCTGTAGCTCAGCCGCCACCTAGGGAAACCTACCAAAGCTGTGCATTTCTGAAAACTAGAGACCTAGTGGAATCCAGGATGGGGTGACTTGTGTGGCTCGGACCAGGTTCTGTTACCCAGAATCCTTTGCAAACCTCAAAATGTGGCTAAATAAACACATGTTCCTCACATTTCTGTGGCAGAAAGTTCTGGAATCTGAGAGGAGCCACAAATTTCCTTCCACCCAGCGTTCCCCCATGTCTCCCGATAAAAATGATACCTCACTTGTGTGGGTAGGCCTAGCACCCGCGACAGGAAACGCCCCAAAGCGCAACGTGGACACAGCCAAATGTTTTGAGGAAAACAGAGGAGTTTTTTGCAAAGTGCCTACCTGTAGATTTTGGCCTGTAGCTCAGCCGCCACCTAGGGAAACCTACCAAACCTGTGCATTTCTGAAAACTAGAGACCTAGGGGAATCCAAGATGGGGTGACTTGTGTGGCTCGGACCAGGTTCTGTTACCCAGAATCCTTTGCAAACCTCAAAATTTGGCTAAAAAAACACATGTTCCTCACATTTCTGTGGCAGAAAGTTCTGGAATCTGAGAGGAGCCACAAATTTCCTTCCACCCAGCGTTCCCCCACGTCTCCCGATAAAAATGATACCTCACTTGTGTGGGAAGGCCTAGCGCCCGCGACAGGAAACGGCCCAAAGCGCAACGTGGACACAGCCAAATTTTTGAAGGAAAACAGAGGTGTTTTATGCAAAGTGCCTACCTGTAGATTTTGGCCTGTAGCTCAGCCGCCACCTAGGGAAACCTACCAAACCTGTGCATTTCTGAAAACTAGAGACCTAGGGGAATCCAAGATAGGGTGACTTGTGTGGCTCGGACCAGGTTCTGTTACCCAGAATCCTTTGCAAACCTCAAATTTTGGCTAAAAAAACACATGTTCCACACATTTCTGTGGCAGAAAGTTCTGGAATCTGAGAGGAGCCACAAATTTCCTTCCACCCAGCGTTCCCCCACGTCTCCCGATACAAATGATACCTCACTTGTGTGGGTAGGCCTAGCGCCCGCGACAGGAAACGCCCCAAAGCGCAACGTGGACACAGCCAAATTTTTGGAGGAAAACAGAGGAGTTTTTTGCAAAGTGCCTACCTGTAGATTTTGGCCTGTAGCTCAGCCGCCACCTAGGGAAACCTACCAAACCTGTGCATTTCTGAAAACTAGAGACCTAGGGGAATCCAAGATGGGGTGACTTGTGTGGCTCGGACCAGGTTCTGTTACCCAGAATCCTTTGCAAACCTCAAAATTTGGCTAAAAAAACACATGTTCCTCACATTTCTGTGGCAGAAAGTTCTGGAATCTGAGAGGAGCCACAAATTTCCTTCCACCCAGCGTTCCCCCACGTCTCCCGATAAAAATGATACCTCACTTGTGTGGGTAGGCCTAGCGCCCGCGACAGGAAACGCCCCAAAGCGCAACGTTGACACAGCCAAATTTTTTAAGGAAAACAGAGGTGTTTTTGCAAAGTGCCTACCTGTAGATTTTGGCCTGTAGCTCAGCCGCCACCTAGGGAAACCTACCAAACCTGTGCATTTCTGAAAACTAGAGACCTAGGGGAATCCAAGATGGGGTGACTTGTGTGGCTCGGACCAGGTTCTGTTACCCAGAATCCTTTGCAAACCTCAAAATTTGGCTAAAAAAAACACATGGTCCTCACATTTCTGTGGCAGAAAGTTCTGGAATCTGAGAGGAGCCACAAATTTCCTTCCACCCAGCGTTCCCCCACGTCTCCCGATAAAAATGATACCTCACTTGTGTGGGAAGGCCTAGCGCCCGCGACAGGAATCGCCCCAAAGCGCAACGTGGACAAAGCCAAATTTTTGAAGGAAAACAGAGGTGTTTTTTGCAAAGTGCCTACCTGTAGATTTTGGCCTGTAGCTCAGCCGCCACCTAGGGAAACCTACCAAACCTGTGCATTTCTGAAAACTAGAGACCTAGGGGAATCCAAGATGGGGTGACTTGTGTGGCTCGGACCAGGTTCTGTTACCCAGAATCCTTTGCAAACCTCAAAATTTGGCTAAAAAAACACATGTTTCTCACATTTCTGTGGCAGAAAGTTCTGGAATCTGAGAGGAGCCACGAATTTCCTTCCACCCAGCGTTCCCCCACGTCTCCCGATAAAAATGAAACCTCACTTGTGTGGGTAGGCCTAGCGCCCACGACAGGAAACGCCCCAAAGCGCAACGTGGACACAGCCAAATTTTTGGAGGAAAACAGAGGTGTTTTTTGCAAAGTGCCTACCTGTAGATTTTGGCCTGTAGCTCAGCCGCCACCTAGGGAAACCTACCAAAGCTGTGCATTTCTGAAAACTAGAGACCTAGTGGAATCCAGGATGGGGTGACTTGTGTGGCTCGGACCAGGTTCTGTTACCCAGAATGCTTTGCAAACCTCAAAATGTGGCTAAAAAAACACATGTTCCTCACATTTCTGTGGCAGAAAGTTCTGGAATCTGAGAGGAGCCACAAATTTCCTTCCACCCAGCGTTCCCCCATGTCTCCCGATAAAAATGATACCTCACTTGTGTGGGTAGGCCTAGCACCCGCGACAGGAAACGCCCCAAAGCGCAACGTGGACACAGCCAAATGTTTTGAGGAAAACAGAGGAGTTTTTTGCAAAGTGCCTACCTGTAGATTTTGGCCTGTAGCTCAGCCGCCACCTAGGGAAACCTACCAAACCTGTGCATTTCTGAAAACTAGAGACCTAGGGGAATCCAAGATGGGGTGACTTGTGTGGCTCAGACCAGGTTCTGTTACCCAGAATCCTTTGCAAACCTCAAAATTTGGCTAAAAAAACACATGTTCCTCACATTTCTGTGGCAGAAAGTTCTGGAATCTGAGAGGAGCCACAAATTTCCTTCCACCCAGCGTTCCCCCACGTCTCCCGATAAAAATGATACCTCACTTGTGTGGGAAGGCCTAGCGCCCGCGACAGGAAACGGCCCAAAGCGCAACGTGGACACAGCCAAATTTTTGAAGGAAAACAGAGGTGTTTTATGCAAAGTGCCTACTTGTAGATTTTGGCCTGTAGCTCAGCCGCCACCTAGGGAAACCTACCAAACCTGTGCATTTCTGAAAACTAGAGACCTAGGGGAATCCAAGATAGGGTGACTTGTGTGGCTCGGACCAGGTTCTGTTACCCAGAATCCTTTGCAAACCTCAAATTTTGGCTAAAAAAACACATGTTCCACACATTTCTGTGGCAGAAAGTTCTGGAATCTGAGAGGAGCCACAAATTTCCTTCCACCCAGCGTTCCCCCACGTCTCCCGATACAAATGATACCTCACTTGTGTGGGTAGGCCTAGCGCCCGCGACAGGAAACGCCCCAAAGCGCAACGTGGACACAGCCAAATTTTTGGAGGAAAACAGAGGAGTTTTTTGCAAAGTGCCTACCTGTAGATTTTGGCCTGTAGCTCAGCCGCCACCTAGGGAAACCTACCAAACCTGTGCATTTCTGAAAACTAGAGACCTAGGGGAATCCAAGATGGGGTGACTTGTGTGGCTCGGACCAGGTTCTGTTACCCAGAATCCTTTGCAAACCTCAAAATTTGGCTAAAAAAACACATGTTCCTCACATTTCTGTGGCAGAAAGTTCTGGAATCTGAGAGGAGCCACAAATTTCCTTCCACCCAGCGTTCCCCCACGTCTCCCGATAAAAATGATACCTCACTTGTGTGGGTAGGCCTAGCGCCCGCGACAGGAAACGCCCCAAAGCGCAACGTTGACACAGCCAAATTTTTGAAGGAAAACAGAGGTGTTTTTGCAAAGTGCCTACCTGTAGATTTTGGCCTGTAGCTCAGCCGCCACCTAGGGAAACCTACCAAACCTGTGCATTTCTGAAAACTAGAGACCTAGGGGAATCCAAGATGGGGTGACTTGTGTGGCTCGGACCAGGTTCTGTTACCCAGAATCCTTTGCAAACCTCAAAATTTGGCTAAAAAAACACACGGTCCTCACATTTCTGTGGCAGAAAGTTCTGGAATCTGAGAGGAGCCACAAATTTCCTTCCACCCAGCGTTCCCCCACGTCTCCCGATAAAAATGATACCTCACTTGTGTGGGTAGGCCTAGCGCCCGCGACAGGAATCGCCCCAAAGCGCAACGTGGACAAAGCCAAATTTTTGAAGGAAAACAGAGGTGTTTTTTGCAAAGTGCCTACCTGTAGATTTTGGCCTGTAGCTCAGCCGCCACCTAGGGAAACCTACCAAACCTGTGCATTTCTGAAAAATAGAGACCTAGGGGAATCCAAGATGTGGTGACTTGTGTGGCTCGGACCAGGTTCTGTTACCCAGAATCCTTTGCAAACCTCAAAATTTGGCTAAAAAAACACATGTTCCTCACATTTCTGTGGCAGAAAGTTCTGGAATCTGAGAGGAGCCACAAATTTCCTTCCACCCAGCGTTCCCCCACGTCTCCCGATCAAAATGATACCTCACTTGTGTGGGTAGGCCTAGCACCCGCGACAGGAAACGCCCCAAAGCGCAACGTGGACAAGGCCAAATTTTTGGAGGAAAACAGAGGTGTTTTTTGCAAAGTGCCTACCTGTAGATTTTGGCCTGTAGCTCAACCGCAACCTAGGGAAACCTACCAAAGCTGTGCATTTCTGAAAACTAGAGATCTAGGGGAATCCAAGATGGGGTGATTTGTGTGGCTCGGACCAGGTTCTGTTACCCAGAATCCTTTGCAAACCTCAAAATTTGGCTAAAAAAACACATGTTCCTCACATTTCTGTGGCAGAAAGTTCTGGAATCTGAGAGGAGCCACAAATTTCCTTCCACCCAGCGTTCCCCCACGTCTCCCGATAAAAATGATACCTCACTTGTGTGGGTAGGCCTAGCGCCCGCGACAGGAATCGCCCCAAAGCGCAACGTGGACACAGCCAAATTTTTGAAGGAAAACAGAGGTGTTTTTTGCAAAGTGCCTACCTGTAGATTTTGGCCTGTAGCTCAGCCGCCACCTAGGGAAACCTACCAAACCTGTGCATTTCTGAAAACTAGAGACCTAGGGGAATCCAAGATGGGGTGACTTGTGTGGCTCGGACCAGGTTCTGTTACCCAGAATCCTTTGCAAACCTCAAAATTTGGCTAAAAAAACACATGTTTCTCACATTTCTGTGACAGAAAGTTCTGGAATCTGAGAGGAGCCACGAATTTCCTTCCACCCAGCGTTCCCCCACGTCTCCCGATAAAAATGAAACCTCACTTGTGTGGGTAGGCCTAGCGCCCGCGACAGGAAACGCCCCAAAGCGCAACGTGGACACAGCCAAATTTTTGGAGGAAAACAGAGGTGTTTTTTGCAAAGTGCCTACCTGTAGATTTTGGCCTGTAGCTCAGCCGCCACCTAGGGAAACCTACCAAAGCTGTGCATTTCTGAAAACTAGAGACCTAGTGGAATCCAGGATGGGGTGACTTGTGTGGCTCGGACCAGGTTCTGTTACCCAGAATCCTTTGCAAACCTCAAAATGTGGCTAAAAAAACACATGTTCCTCACATTTCTGTGGCAGAAAGTTCTGGAATCTGAGAGGAGCCACAAATTTCCTTCCACCCAGCGTTCCCCCATGTCTCCCGATAAAAATGATACCTCACTTGTGTGGGTAGGCCTAGCACCCGCGACAGGAAACGCCCCAAAGCGCAACGTGGACACAGCCAAATGTTTTGAGGAAAACAGAGGAGTTTTTTGCAAAGTGCCTACCTGTAGATTTTGGCCTGTAGCTCAGCCGCCACCTAGGGAAACCTACCAAACCTGTGCATTTCTGAAAACTAGAGACCTAGGGGAATCTAAGATGGGGTGACTTGTGTGGCTCGGACCAGGTTCTGTTACCCAGAATCCTTTGCAAACCTCAAAATTTGGCTAAAAAAACACATGTTCCTCACATTTCTGTGGCAGAAAGTTCTGGAATCTGAGAGGAGCCACAAATTTCCTTCCACCCAGCGTTCCCCCACGTCTCCCGATAAAAATGATACCTCACTTGTGTGGGAAGGCATAGCGCCCGCGACAGGAAACGGCCCAAAGCGCAACGTGGACACAGCCAAATTTTTGAAGGAAAACAGAGGTGTTTTATGCAAAGTGCCTACCTGTAGATTTTGGCCTGTAGCTCAGCCGCCACCTAGGGAAACCTACCAAACCTGTGCATTTCTGAAAACTAGAGACCTAGGGGAATCCAAGATAGGGTGACTTGTGTGGCTCGGACCAGGTTCTGTTACCCAGAATCCTTTGCAAACCTCAAGTTTTGGCTAAAAAAACACATGTTCCACACATTTCTGTGGCAGAAAGTTCTGGAATCTGAGAGGAGCCACAAATTTCCTTCCACCCAGCGTTCCCCCACGTCTCCCGATACAAATGATACCTCACTTGTGTGGGTAGGCCTAGCGCCCGCGACAGGAAACGCCCCAAAGCGCAACGTGGACACAGCCAAATTTTTGGAGGAAAACAGAGGAGTTTTTTGCAAAGTGCCTACCTGTAGATTTTGGCCTGTAGCTCAGCCGCCACCTAGGGAAACCTACCAAACCTGTGCATTTCTGAAAACTAGAGACCTAGGGGAATCCAAGATGGGGTGACTTGTGTGGCTCGGACCAGGTTCTGTTACCCAGAATCCTTTGCAAACCTCAAAATTTGGCTAAAAAAACACATGTTCCTCACATTTCTGTGGCAGAAAGTTCTGGAATCTGAGAGGAGCCACAAATTTCCTTCCACCCAGCGTTCCCCCACGTCTCCCGATAAAAATGATACCTCACTTGTGTGGGTAGGCCTAGCGCCCGCGACAGGAAACGCCCCAAAGCGCAACGTTGACACAGCCAAATTTTTGAAGGAAAACAGAGGTGTTTTTGCAAAGTGCCTACCTGTAGATTTTGGCCTGTAGCTCAGCCGCCACCTAGGGAAACCTACCAAACCTGTGCATTTCTGAAAACTAGAGACCTAGGGGAATCCAAGATGGGGTGACTTGTGGGGCTCGGACCAGGTTCTGTTACCCAGAATCCTTTGCAAACCTCAAAATTTGGCTAAAAAAAACACATGGTCCTCACATTTCTGTGGCAGAAAGTTCTGGAATCTGAGAGGAGCCACAAATTTCCTTCCACCCAGCGTTCCCCCACGTCTCCCGATAAAAATGATACCTCACTTGTGTGGGTAGGCCTAGCGCCCGCGACAGGAATCGCCCCAAAGCGCAACGTGGACAAAGCCAAATTTTTGAAGGAAAACAGAGGTGTTTTTTGCAAAGTGCCTACCTGTAGATTTTGGCCTGTAGCTCAGCCGCCACCTAGGGAAACCTACCAAACCTGTGCATTTCTGAAAACTAGAGACCTAGGGGAATCCAAGATGGGGTGACTTGTGTGGCTCAGACCAGGTTCTGTTACCCAGAATCCTTTGCAAACCTCAAAATTTGGCTAAAAAAACACATGTTCCTTACATTTCTGTGGCAGAAAGTTCTGGAATCTGAGAGGAGCCACAAATTTCCTTCCACCCAGCGTTCCCCCATGTCTCCCGATAAAAATGATACCTCACTTGTGTGGGTAGGCCTAGCGCCCGTGACAGGAAACGCCCCAAAGCGCAACGTGGACACAGCCACATTTTTGAAGGAAAACAGAGGTGTTTTTTGCAAAGTGCCTACCTGTAGATTTTGGCCTGTAGCTGAGCTGCCACCTAGGGAAACCTACCAAACCTGTGCATTTCTGAAAACTAGAGACCTAGGGGAATCCAAGATGGGGTGACTTGTGTGGCTCGGACCAGGTTCTGTTACCCAGAATCCTTTGCAAACCTCAAAATTTGGCTAAAAAAACACATGTTCCTCACATTTCTGTGGCAGAAAGTTCTGGAATCTGAGAGGAGCCACAAATTTCCTTCCACCCAGCGTTCCCCCACGTCTCCCGATAAAAATGAAACCTCACTTGTGTGGGAAGGCCTAGCGCCCGCGACAGGAAACGGCCCAAAGCGCAACGTGGACACAGCCAAATTTTTGAAGGAAAACAGAGGTGTTTTTTGCAAAGTGCCTCCCTGTAGATTTTGGCCTGTAGCTCAGCCGCCACCTAGGGAAACCTGCCAAACCTGTGCATTTCTGAAAACTAGAGACCAGGGGAATCCAAGATGTGGTGACTTGTGTGGCTCGGACCAGGTTCTGTTACCCAGAATCCTTTGCAAACCTCAAAATTTGGCTAAAAAAACACATGTTCCTCACATTTCTGTGGCAGAAAGTTCTGGAATCTGAGAGGAGCCACAAATTTCCTTCCACCCAGCGTTCCCCCATGTCTCCCGATAAACATGATACCTCACTTGTGTGGGTAGGCCTAGCGCCCGTGACAGGAAACGCCCCAAAGCGCAACGTGGACACAGCCAAATTTTTGAAGGAAAACAGAGGTGTTTTTTGCAAAGTGCCTACCTGTAGATTTTGGCCTGTAGCTCAGCCGCCACCTAGGGAAACCTACCAAACCTGTGCATTTCTGAAAACTAGAGACCTAGGGGAATCCAAGATGGGGTGACTTGTGCGGCTCGGACCAGGTTCTGTTACCCAGAATCCTTTGCAAACCTCAAAATTTGGCTAAAAAAAGACATGTTCCTCACATTTCTGTGGCAGAAAGTTCTGGAATCTGAGAGGAGCCACAAATTTCCTTCCACCCAGCGTTCCCCCACGTCTCCCGATACAAATGATACCTCACTTGTGTGGGTAGGCCTAGCGCCCGCGACAGGAAATGCCCCAAAGCGCAACGTGGACACATCCAAATTTTTGAAGGAAAACAGAGGTGTTTTTTGCAAAGTGCCTACCTGTAGATTTTGGCCTGTAGCTCAGCCGCCACCTAGGGAAACCTACCAAACCTGTGCATTTCTGAAAACTAGAGACCTAGGGGAATCCAAGATGGGGTGACTTGTGCGGCTCGGACCAGGTTCTGTTACCCAGAATCCTTTGCAAACCTCAAAATTTGGCTAAAAAAACACATGTTCCTCACATTTCTGTGGCAGAAAGTTCTGGAATCTGAGAGGAGCCACAAATTTCCTTCCACCCAGCGTTCCCCCACGTCTCCCGATAAAAATTATACCTCACTTGTGTGGGTAGGCCTAGCGCCCGCGACAGGAAACGCCCCAAAGCGCAACGTGGACACAGCCAAATTCTTGGAGGAAAACAGAGGTGTTTTTTGCAAAGTGCCTACCTGTAGATTTTGGCCTGTAGCTCAGCCGCCACCTAGGGAAACCTACCAAACCTGTGCATTTCTGAAAACTAGAGACCTAGGGGAATCCAAGATGGGGTGACTTGTGTGGCTCGGACCAGGTTCTGTTACCCAGAATCCTTTGCAAACCTCACAATTTGGCTAAAAAAACACATGTTCCTCACATTTCTGTGGCAGAAAGTTCTGGAATCTGAGAGGAGCCACAAATTTCCTTCCACCCAGCGTTCCCCCACGTCTCCCGATAAAAATGATACCTCACTTGTGTGGGTAGGCCTAGCGCCCGCGACATGAAACGCCCCAAAGCGCAACGTTGACACAGCCAAATTTTTGAAGGAAAACAGAGGTGTTTTTTGCAAAGTGCCTACCTGTAGATTTTGGCCTGTAGCTCAGCCGCCACCTAGGGAAACCTACCAAACCTGTGCATTTCTGAAAACTAGAGACCTAGGGGAATCCAAGATGGGGTGACTTGTGTGGCTCGGACCAGGTTCTGTTACCCAGAATCCTTTGCAAACCTCAAAATTTGGCTAAAAAAACACATGGTCCTCACATTTCTGTGGCAGAAAGTTCTGGAATCTGAGAGGAGCCACAAATTTCCTTCCACCCAGCGTTCCCCCATGTCTCCCGATAAAAATGATACCTCACTTGTGTGGGTAGGCCTAGCGCCCGTGACAGAAACGCCCCAAAGCGCAACGTGGACACAGCCAAATTTTTAAAGGAAAACAGAGGTGTTTTTTGCAAAGTGCCTACCTGTAGATTTTGGCCTGTAGCTCAGCTGCCACCTAGGGAAACCTACCAAACCTGTGCATTTCTGAAAACTAGAGACCTAGGGGAATCCAAGATGGGGTGACTTGTGTGGCTCGGACCAGGTTCTGTTACCCAGAATCCTTTGCAAACCTCAAAATTTGGCTAAAAAAACACATGTTCCTCACATTTCTGTGGCAGAAAGTTCTGGAATCTGAGAGGAGCCACAAATTTCCTTCCACCCAGCGTTCCCCCACGTCTCCCGATAAAAATGATACCTCACTTGTGTGGGTAGGCCTAGCGCCCGCGACAGGAATCGCCCCAAAGCGCAACGTGGACACAGCCAAATTTTTGAAGGAAAACAGACGTGTTTTTTGCAAAGTGCCTACCTGTAGATTTTGGCCTGTAGCTCAGCCGCCACCTAGGGAAACCTACCAAACCTGTGCATTTCTGAAAACTAGAGACCTAGGGGAATCCAAGATGGGGTGACTTGTGTGGCTCAGACCAGGTTCTGTTACCCAGAATCCTTTGCAAACCTCAAAATTTGGCAAAAAAAACAAATGTTCCTCACATTTCTGTGGCAGAAAGATCTGGAATCTGAGAGGAGCCACAAATTTCCTTCCACCCAGCGTTCCCCCACATCTCCCGATAAAAATGATACCTCACTTGTGTGGGTAGGCCTAGCGCCCGCGACAGGAAACGCCCCAAAGCGCAACGTGGACACAGCCAAATTTTTGAAGGAAAACAGAGGTGTTTTTTGCAAAGTGCCTACCTGTAGATTTTGGCCTGTAGCTCAGCCGCCACCTAGGGAAACCTACCAAACCTGTGCATTTCTGATAACAAGAGACCTAGGAGAATCCAAGATGGGGTGACTTGTGTGGCTCGGACCAGGTTCTGTTACCCAGAATCCTTTGCAAACCTCAAAATTTTGCTAAAAAAACACATGTTCCTCACAGTTCTGTGGCAGAAACTCCTGGAATCTGAGAGGAGCCGAGAATTTCCTTCCACCCAGCGTTCCCCCACGTCTCCCGATGAAAATGATACCTCACTTGTGTGGGTAGGCCTAGCGCCCGCGACAGGAAACGCCCCAAAGCGCAACGTGGACACAGCCAAATTTTTGGAGGAAAACAGAGGTGTTTTTTGCAAAGTGCCTACCTGTAGATTTTTGCCTGTAGCTCAGCCGCCACCTAGGGAAACCTACCAAAGCTGTGCATTTCTGAAAACTAGAGACCTAGGGGAATCCAAGATGGGGTGACTTGTGTGGCTCGGACCAGGTTCTGTTACCCAGAATCCTTTGCAAACCTCAAAATTTGGCTAAAAAAACACATGTTCCTCACATTTCTGTGGCAGAAAGTTCTGGAATCTGAGAGGAGCCACGAATTTCCTTCCACCCAGCGTTCCCCCATGTCTCCCGATAAAAATGATACCTCACTTGTGTGGGTAGGCCTAGCGCCCGCGACAGGAGACGCCCCAAAGCGCAACGTGGACACAAACAAATTTTTGGAGGAAAACAGAGGTGTTTTTTGCAAAGTGCCTACTTGTAGATTTTGGCCTGTAGCTCAGCCGCCACCTAGGGAAACCTACCAAAGCTGTGCATTTCTGAAAACGAGAGACCTAGGGGAATCCAAGATGGGGTGACTTGTGTGGCTCGGACCAGGTTCTGTTACCCATAATCCTTTGCAAACCTCAAAATGTGGCTAAAAAAACACATGTTCCTCACATTTCTGTGGCAGAAAGTTCTGGAATCTGAGAGGAGCCACAAATTTCCTTCCACCCAGCATTTCCCCACGTCTCCCGATAAAAATGATACCTCACTTGTGTGGGTAGGCCTAGCGCTCGCGACAGGAAAGCCCCAAAGCGCAACGTGGACAGAGCCAAATTTTTGAAGGAAAACAGAGGTGTTTTTTGCAAAGTGTCTACCTGTAGATTTTGGCCTGTAGCTCAGCCGCCACCTAGGGAAACCTACCAAACCTGTGCATTTGTGAAAACTAGAGTCCTAGGGGAATCCAAGATGGGGTGACTTGTGTGGCTCGGACCAGGTTCTGTTACCCAGAATCCTTTGCAAACCTCAAAATTTGGCTAAAAAAACACATGTTCCTCACATTTCTGTGGCAGAAAGTTCTGGAATCTGAGAGGAGCCACAAATTTCCTTCCACCCAGCGTTCCCCCATGTCTCCCGATAAAAATGATGCCTCACTTGTGTGGTAGGCCTAGCGCCCGCGACAGGAAACACCCCAAAGAGCAACGTGGACACACCCAAATTTTTGAAGGAAAACAGAGGTGTTTTTTGCAAAGTGCCTACCTGTAGATTTTGGCCTGTAGCTCAGCCGCCACCTAGGGAAACCTACCAAACCTGTGCATTTCTGAAAACTAGAGACCTAGGGGAATCCACGATGGGGTGACTTGTGTGGCTCGGACCAGGTTCTGTTACCCAGAATCCTTTGCAAACCTCAAAATTTGGCTAAAAAAACACATGTTTCTCACATTTCTGTGGCAGAAAGTTCTGGAATCTGAGAGGAGCCACACATTTCCTTCCACCCAGCGTTCCCCCTTGTCTCCCGATAAAAATGATACCTCACTGGTGTGGGTAGGCCTAGCGCCCGCGACAGGAAACACCCCAAAGCGCAACGTGGACACAGCCAAATTTTTGAAGGAAAACAGAGGTGTTTTTTGCAAAGTGCCTACCTGTAGATTTTGGCCTGTAGCTCAGCCGCCACCTAGGGAAACCTACCAAACCTGTGCATTTCTGAAAACTAGAGACATAGGGGAATCCAAGATGTGGTGACTTGTGTGGCTCGGACCAGGTTCTGTTACCCAGAATCCTTTGCAAACCTCAAATTTTGGCTAAAAAAACAGATGTTCCTCACATTTCTGTGGCAGAAAGTTCTGGAATCTGAGAGGAGCCACAAATTTCCTTCCACCCAGCGTTCCCCCACGTCTCCCGATAAAAATGCTACTTCACTTGTGTGGTTAGGCCTAGCGCCCGCGACAGGAAACGCCCCAAAGCGCAACGTGGACACATCCAAATTTTTGAAGGAAAACAGAGGTGTTTTTTGCAAAGTGCCTACTTGTAGATTTTGGCTGGTAGCTCAGCCGCCACCTAGGGAAATCTACCAAACCTGTGCATTTGTGAAAACTAGAGACCTAGGGGAATCCAAGATGGGGTGACTTGTGTGGCTCGGACCAGGTTCTGTTACCCAGAATCCTTTGCAAACCTCAAAATTTGGCTAAAAAAACACATGTTCCTCACATTTCTGTGGCAGAAAGTTCTGGAATCTGAGAGGAGCCACAAATTTCCTTCCACCCAGCGTTCCCCCACGTCTCCCGATAAAAATGATACCTCACTTGTGTGGGTAGGCCTAGCGCCCGCGACAGGAAACGCCCCAAAGCGCAACGTTGACACAGCCAAATTTTTGAAGGAAAACAGAGGTGTTTTTGCAAAGTGCCTACCTGTAGATTTTGGCCTGTAGCTCAGCCGCCACCTAGGGAAACCTACCAAACCTGTGCATTTCTGAAAACTAGAGACCTAGGGGAATCCAAGATGGGGTGACTTGTGTGGCTCGGACCAGGTTCTGTTACCCAGAATCCTTTGCAAACCTCAAAATTTGGCTAAAAAAACACACGGTCCTCACATTTCTGTGGCAGAAAGTTCTGGAATCTGAGAGGAGCCACAAATTTCCTTCCACCCAGCGTTCCCCCACGTCTCCCGATAAAAATGATACCTCACTTGTGTGGGTAGGCCTAGCGCCCGCGACAGGAATCGCCCCAAAGCGCAACGTGGACAAAGCCAAATTTTTGAAGGAAAACAGAGGTGTTTTTTGCAAAGTGCCTACCTGTAGATTTTGGCCTGTAGCTCAGCCGCCACCTAGGGAAACCTACCAAACCTGTGCATTTCTGAAAAATAGAGACCTAGGGGAATCCAAGATGTGGTGACTTGTGTGGCTCGGACCAGGTTCTGTTACCCAGAATCCTTTGCAAACCTCAAAATTTGGCTAAAAAAACACATGTTCCTCACATTTCTGTGGCAGAAAGTTCTGGAATCTGAGAGGAGCCACAAATTTCCTCCCACCCAGCGTTCCCCCACGTCTCCCGATCAAAATGATACCTCACTTGTGTGGGTAGGCCTAGCACCCGCGACAGGAAACGCCCCAAAGCGCAACGTGGACAAGGCCAAATTTTTGGAGGAAAACAGAGGTGTTTTTTGCAAAGTGCCTACCTGTAGATTTTGGCCTGTAGCTCAACCGCAACCTAGGGAAACCTACCAAAGCTGTGCATTTCTGAAAACTAGAGATCTAGGGGAATCCAAGATGGGGTGATTTGTGTGGCTCGGACCAGGTTCTGTTACCCAGAATCCTTTGCAAACCTCAAAATTTGGCTAAAAAAACACATGTTCCTCACATTTCTGTGGCAGAAAGTTCTGGAATCTGAGAGGAGCCACAAATTTCCTTCCACCCAGCGTTCCCCCACGTCTCCCGATAAAAATGATACCTCACTTGTGTGGGTAGGCCTAGCGCCCGCGACAGGAATCGCCCCAAAGCGCAACGTGGACACAGCCAAATTTTTGAAGGAAAACAGAGGTGTTTTTTGCAAAGTGCCTACCTGTAGATTTTGGCCTGTAGCTCAGCCGCCACCTAGGGAAACCTACCAAACCTGTGCATTTCTGAAAACTAGAGACCTAGGGGAATCCAAGATGGGGTGACTTGTGTGGCTCGGACCAGGTTCTGTTACCCAGAATCCTTTGCAAACCTCAAAATTTGGCTAAAAAAACACATGTTTCTCACATTTCTGTGACAGAAAGTTCTGGAATCTGAGAGGAGCCACGAATTTCCTTCCACCCAGCGTTCCCCCACGTCTCCCGATAAAAATGAAACCTCACTTGTGTGGGTAGGCCTAGCGCCCGCGACAGGAAACGCCCCAAAGCGCAACGTGGACACAGCCAAATTTTTGGAGGAAAACAGAGGTGTTTTTTGCAAAGTGCCTACCTGTAGATTTTGGCCTGTAGCTCAGCCGCCACCTAGGGAAACCTACCAAAGCTGTGCATTTCTGAAAACTAGAGACCTAGTGGAATCCAGGATGGGGTGACTTGTGTGGCTCGGACCAGGTTCTGTTACCCAGAATCCTTTGCAAACCTCAAAATGTGGCTAAAAAAACACATGTTCCTCACATTTCTGTGGCAGAAAGTTCTGGAATCTGAGAGGAGCCACAAATTTCCTTCCACCCAGCGTTCCCCCATGTCTCCCGATAAAAATGATACCTCACTTGTGTGGGTAGGCCTAGCACCCGCGACAGGAAACGCCCCAAAGCGCAACGTGGACACAGCCAAATGTTTTGAGGAAAACAGAGGAGTTTTTTGCAAAGTGCCTACCTGTAGATTTTGGCCTGTAGCTCAGCCGCCACCTAGGGAAACCTACCAAACCTGTGCATTTCTGAAAACTAGAGACCTAGGGGAATCTAAGATGGGGTGACTTGTGTGGCTCGGACCAGGTTCTGTTACCCAGAATCCTTTGCAAACCTCAAAATTTGGCTAAAAAAACACATGTTCCTCACATTTCTGTGGCAGAAAGTTCTGGAATCTGAGAGGAGCCACAAATTTCCTTCCACCCAGCGTTCCCCCACGTCTCCCGATAAAAATGATACCTCACTTGTGTGGGAAGGCATAGCGCCCGCGACAGGAAACGGCCCAAAGCGCAACGTGGACACAGCCAAATTTTTGAAGGAAAACAGAGGTGTTTTATGCAAAGTGCCTACCTGTAGATTTTGGCCTGTAGCTCAGCCGCCACCTAGGGAAACCTACCAAACCTGTGCATTTCTGAAAACTAGAGACCTAGGGGAATCCAAGATAGGGTGACTTGTGTGGCTCGGACCAGGTTCTGTTACCCAGAATCCTTTGCAAACCTCAAGTTTTGGCTAAAAAAACACATGTTCCACACATTTCTGTGGCAGAAAGTTCTGGAATCTGAGAGGAGCCACAAATTTCCTTCCACCCAGCGTTCCCCCACGTCTCCCGATACAAATGATACCTCACTTGTGTGGGTAGGCCTAGCGCCCGCGACAGGAAACGCCCCAAAGCGCAACGTGGACACAGCCAAATTTTTGGAGGAAAACAGAGGAGTTTTTTGCAAAGTGCCTACCTGTAGATTTTGGCCTGTAGCTCAGCCGCCACCTAGGGAAACCTACCAAACCTGTGCATTTCTGAAAACTAGAGACCTAGGGGAATCCAAGATGGGGTGACTTGTGTGGCTCGGACCAGGTTCTGTTACCCAGAATCCTTTGCAAACCTCAAAATTTGGCTAAAAAAACACATGTTCCTCACATTTCTGTGGCAGAAAGTTCTGGAATCTGAGAGGAGCCACAAATTTCCTTCCACCCAGCGTTCCCCCACGTCTCCCGATAAAAATGATACCTCACTTGTGTGGGTAGGCCTAGCGCCCGCGACAGGAAACGCCCCAAAGCGCAACGTTGACACAGCCAAATTTTTGAAGGAAAACAGAGGTGTTTTTGCAAAGTGCCTACCTGTAGATTTTGGCCTGTAGCTCAGCCGCCACCTAGGGAAACCTACCAAACCTGTGCATTTCTGAAAACTAGAGACCTAGGGGAATCCAAGATGGGGTGACTTGTGGGGCTCGGACCAGGTTCTGTTACCCAGAATCCTTTGCAAACCTCAAAATTTGGCTAAAAAAAACACATGGTCCTCACATTTCTGTGGCAGAAAGTTCTGGAATCTGAGAGGAGCCACAAATTTCCTTCCACCCAGCGTTCCCCCACGTCTCCCGATAAAAATGATACCTCACTTGTGTGGGTAGGCCTAGCGCCCGCGACAGGAATCGCCCCAAAGCACAACGTGGACAAAGCCAAATTTTTGAAGGAAAACAGAGGTGTTTTTTGCAAAGTGCCTACCTGTAGATTTTGGCCTGTAGCTCAGCCGCCACCTAGGGAAACCTACCAAACCTGTGCATTTCTGAAAACTAGAGACCTAGGGGAATCCAAGATGGGGTGACTTGTGTGGCTCAGACCAGGTTCTGTTACCCAGAATCCTTTGCAAACCTCAAAATTTGGCTAAAAAAACACATGTTCCTTACATTTCTGTGGCAGAAAGTTCTGGAATCTGAGAGGAGCCACAAATTTCCTTCCACCCAGCGTTCCCCCATGTCTCCCGATAAAAATGATACCTCACTTGTGTGGGTAGGCCTAGCGCCCGTGACAGGAAACGCCCCAAAGCGCAACGTGGACACAGCCACATTTTTGAAGGAAAACAGAGGTGTTTTTTGCAAAGTGCCTACCTGTAGATTTTGGCCTGTAGCTGAGCTGCCACCTAGGGAAACCTACCAAACCTGTGCATTTCTGAAAACTAGAGACCTAGGGGAATCCAAGATGGGGTGACTTGTGTGGCTCGGACCAGGTTCTGTTACCCAGAATCCTTTGCAAACCTCAAAATTTGGCTAAAAAAACACATGTTCCTCACATTTCTGTGGCAGAAAGTTCTGGAATCTGAGAGGAGCCACAAATTTCCTTCCACCCAGCGTTCCCCCACGTCTCCCGATAAAAATGAAACCTCACTTGTGTGGGAAGGCCTAGCGCCCGCGACAGGAAACGGCCCAAAGCGCAACGTGGACACAGCCAAATTTTTGAAGGAAAACAGAGGTGTTTTTTGCAAAGTGCCTCCCTGTAGATTTTGGCCTGTAGCTCAGCCGCCACCTAGGGAAACCTGCCAAACCTGTGCATTTCTGAAAACTAGAGACCAGGGGAATCCAAGATGTGGTGACTTGTGTGGCTCGGACCAGGTTCTGTTACCCAGAATCCTTTGCAAACCTCAAAATTTGGCTAAAAAAACACATGTTCCTCACATTTCTGTGGCAGAAAGTTCTGGAATCTGAGAGGAGCCACAAATTTCCTTCCACCCAGCGTTCCCCCATGTCTCCCGATAAACATGATACCTCACTTGTGTGGGTAGGCCTAGCGCCCGTGACAGGAAACGCCCCAAAGCGCAACGTGGACACAGCCAAATTTTTGAAGGAAAACAGAGGTGTTTTTTGCAAAGTGCCTACCTGTAGATTTTGGCCTGTAGCTCAGCCGCCACCTAGGGAAACCTACCAAACCTGTGCATTTCTGAAAACTAGAGACCTAGGGGAATCCAAGATGGGGTGACTTGTGCGGCTCGGACCAGGTTCTGTTACCCAGAATCCTTTGCAAACCTCAAAATTTGGCTAAAAAAAGACATGTTCCTCACATTTCTGTGGCAGAAAGTTCTGGAATCTGAGAGGAGCCACAAATTTCCTTCCACCCAGCGTTCCCCCACGTCTCCCGATACAAATGATACCTCACTTGTGTGGGTAGGCCTAGCGCCCGCGACAGGAAATGCCCCAAAGCGCAACGTGGACACATCCAAATTTTTGAAGGAAAACAGAGGTGTTTTTTGCAAAGTGCCTACCTGTAGATTTTGGCCTGTAGCTCAGCCGCCACCTAGGGAAACCTACCAAACCTGTGCATTTCTGAAAACTAGAGACCTAGGGGAATCCAAGATGGGGTGACTTGTGCGGCTCGGACCAGGTTCTGTTACCCAGAATCCTTTGCAAACCTCAAAATTTGGCTAAAAAAACACATGTTCCTCACATTTCTGTGGCAGAAAGTTCTGGAATCTGAGAGGAGCCACAAATTTCCTTCCACCCAGCGTTCCCCCACGTCTCCCGATAAAAATTATACCTCACTTGTGTGGGTAGGCCTAGCGCCCGCGACAGGAAACGCCCCAAAGCGCAACGTGGACACAGCCAAATTCTTGGAGGAAAACAGAGGTGTTTTTTGCAAAGTGCCTACCTGTAGATTTTGGCCTGTAGCTCAGCCGCCACCTAGGGAAACCTACCAAACCTGTGCATTTCTGAAAACTAGAGACCTAGGGGAATCCAAGATGGGGTGACTTGTGTGGCTCGGACCAGGTTCTGTTACCCAGAATCCTTTGCAAACCTCACAATTTGGCTAAAAAAACACATGTTCCTCACATTTCTGTGGCAGAAAGTTCTGGAATCTGAGAGGAGCCACAAATTTCCTTCCACCCAGCGTTCCCCCACGTCTCCCGATAAAAATGATACCTCACTTGTGTGGGTAGGCCTAGCGCCCGCGACATGAAACGCCCCAAAGCGCAACGTTGACACAGCCAAATTTTTGAAGGAAAACAGAGGTGTTTTTTGCAAAGTGCCTACCTGTAGATTTTGGCCTGTAGCTCAGCCGCCACCTAGGGAAACCTACCAAACCTGTGCATTTCTGAAAACTAGAGACCTAGGGGAATCCAAGATGGGGTGACTTGTGTGGCTCGGACCAGGTTCTGTTACCCAGAATCCTTTGCAAACCTCAAAATTTGGCTAAAAAAACACATGGTCCTCACATTTCTGTGGCAGAAAGTTCTGGAATCTGAGAGGAGCCACAAATTTCCTTCCACCCAGCGTTCCCCCATGTCTCCCGATAAAAATGATACCTCACTTGTGTGGGTAGGCCTAGCGCCCGTGACAGAAACGCCCCAAAGCGCAACGTGGACACAGCCAAATTTTTAAAGGAAAACAGAGGTGTTTTTTGCAAAGTGCCTACCTGTAGATTTTGGCCTGTAGCTCAGCTGCCACCTAGGGAAACCTACCAAACCTGTGCATTTCTGAAAACTAGAGACCTAGGGGAATCCAAGATGGGGTGACTTGTGTGGCTCGGACCAGGTTCTGTTACCCAGAATCCTTTGCAAACCTCAAAATTTGGCTAAAAAAACACATGTTCCTCACATTTCTGTGGCAGAAAGTTCTGGAATCTGAGAGGAGCCACAAATTTCCTTCCACCCAGCGTTCCCCCACGTCTCCCGATAAAAATGATACCTCACTTGTGTGGGTAGGCCTAGCGCCCGCGACAGGAATCGCCCCAAAGCGCAACGTGGACACAGCCAAATTTTTGAAGGAAAACAGACGTGTTTTTTGCAAAGTGCCTACCTGTAGATTTTGGCCTGTAGCTCAGCCGCCACCTAGGGAAACCTACCAAACCTGTGCATTTCTGAAAACTAGAGACCTAGGGGAATCCAAGATGGGGTGACTTGTGTGGCTCAGACCAGGTTCTGTTACCCAGAATCCTTTGCAAACCTCAAAATTTGGCAAAAAAAACACATGTTCCTCACATTTCTGTGGCAGAAAGATCTGGAATCTGAGAGGAGCCACAAATTTCCTTCCACCCAGCGTTCCCCCACATCTCCCGATAAAAATGATACCTCACTTGTGTGGGTAGGCCTAGCGCCCGCGACAGGAAACGCCCCAAAGCGCAACGTGGACACAGCCAAATTTTTGAAGGAAAACAGAGGTGTTTTTTGCAAAGTGCCTACCTGTAGATTTTGGCCTGTAGCTCAGCCGCCACCTAGGGAAACCTACCAAACCTGTGCATTTCTGATAACAAGAGACCTAGGAGAATCCAAGATGGGGTGACTTGTGTGGCTCGGACCAGGTTCTGTTACCCAGAATCCTTTGCAAACCTCAAAATTTTGCTAAAAAAACACATGTTCCTCACAGTTCTGTGGCAGAAACTCCTGGAATCTGAGAGGAGCCGAGAATTTCCTTCCACCCAGCGTTCCCCCACGTCTCCCGATGAAAATGATACCTCACTTGTGTGGGTAGGCCTAGCGCCCGCGACAGGAAACGCCCCAAAGCGCAACGTGGACACAGCCAAATTTTTGGAGGAAAACAGAGGTGTTTTTTGCAAAGTGCCTACCTGTAGATTTTTGCCTGTAGCTCAGCCGCCACCTAGGGAAACCTACCAAAGCTGTGCATTTCTGAAAACTAGAGACCTAGGGGAATCCAAGATGGGGTGACTTGTGTGGCTCGGACCAGGTTCTGTTACCCAGAATCCTTTGCAAACCTCAAAATTTGGCTAAAAAAACACATGTTCCTCACATTTCTGTGGCAGAAAGTTCTGGAATCTGAGAGGAGCCACGAATTTCCTTCCACCCAGCGTTCCCCCATGTCTCCCGATAAAAATGATACCTCACTTGTGTGGGTAGGCCTAGCGCCCGCGACAGGAGACGCCCCAAAGCGCAACGTGGACACAAACAAATTTTTGGAGGAAAACAGAGGTGTTTTTTGCAAAGTGCCTACTTGTAGATTTTGGCCTGTAGCTCAGCCGCCACCTAGGGAAACCTACCAAAGCTGTGCATTTCTGAAAACGAGAGACCTAGGGGAATCCAAGATGGGGTGACTTGTGTGGCTCGGACCAGGTTCTGTTACCCATAATCCTTTGCAAACCTCAAAATGTGGCTAAAAAAACACATGTTCCTCACATTTCTGTGGCAGAAAGTTCTGGAATCTGAGAGGAGCCACAAATTTCCTTCCACCCAGCATTTCCCCACGTCTCCCGATAAAAATGATACCTCACTTGTGTGGGTAGGCCTAGCGCTCGCGACAGGAAAGCCCCAAAGCGCAACGTGGACACAGCCAAATTTTTGAAGGAAAACAGAGGTGTTTTTTGCAAAGTGTCTACCTGTAGATTTTGGCCTGTAGCTCAGCCGCCACCTAGGGAAACCTACCAAACCTGTGCATTTGTGAAAACTAGAGTCCTAGGGGAATCCAAGATGGGGTGACTTGTGTGGCTCGGACCAGGTTCTGTTACCCAGAATCCTTTGCAAACCTCAAAATTTGGCTAAAAAAACACATGTTCCTCACATTTCTGTGGCAGAAAGTTCTGGAATCTGAGAGGAGCCACAAATTTCCTTCCACCCAGCGTTCCCCCATGTCTCCCGATAAAAATGATGCCTCACTTGTGTGGTAGGCCTAGCGCCCGCGACAGGAAACACCCCAAAGAGCAACGTGGACACACCCAAATTTTTGAAGGAAAACAGAGGTGTTTTTTGCAAAGTGCCTACCTGTAGATTTTGGCCTGTAGCTCAGCCGCCACCTAGGGAAACCTACCAAACCTGTGCATTTCTGAAAACTAGAGACCTAGGGGAATCCACGATGGGGTGACTTGTGTGGCTCGGACCAGGTTCTGTTACCCAGAATCCTTTGCAAACCTCAAAATTTGGCTAAAAAAACACATGTTTCTCACATTTCTGTGGCAGAAAGTTCTGGAATCTGAGAGGAGCCACACATTTCCTTCCACCCAGCGTTCCCCCTTGTCTCCCGATAAAAATGATACCTCACTGGTGTGGGTAGGCCTAGCGCCCGCGACAGGAAACACCCCAAAGCGCAACGTGGACACAGCCAAATTTTTGAAGGAAAACAGAGGTGTTTTTTGCAAAGTGCCTACCTGTAGATTTTGGCCTGTAGCTCAGCCGCCACCTAGGGAAACCTACCAAACCTGTGCATTTCTGAAAACTAGAGACATAGGGGAATCCAAGATGTGGTGACTTGTGTGGCTCGGACCAGGTTCTGTTACCCAGAATCCTTTGCAAACCTCAAATTTTGGCTAAAAAAACAGATGTTCCTCACATTTCTGTGGCAGAAAGTTCTGGAATCTGAGAGGAGCCACAAATTTCCTTCCACCCAGCGTTCCCCCACGTCTCCCGATAAAAATGCTACTTCACTTGTGTGGTTAGGCCTAGCGCCCGCGACAGGAAACGCCCCAAAGCGCAACGTGGACACATCCAAATTTTTGAAGGAAAACAGAGGTGTTTTTTGCAAAGTGCCTACTTGTAGATTTTGGCTGGTAGCTCAGCCGCCACCTAGGGAAATCTACCAAACCTGTGCATTTGTGAAAACTAGAGACCTAGGGGAATCCAAGATGGGGTGACTTGTGCGGCTCGGACCAGGTTCTGTTACCCAGAATCCTTTGCAAACCTCAAAATTTGGTTAAAAAAACACATGTTCCTCACATTTCTGTGGCAGAAAGTTCTGGAATCTGAGAGGAGCCACAAATTTCCTTCCACCCAGTGTTCCCCCACGTCTCCCGATAAAAATGAAACCTCACTTGTGTGGGAAGGCCTAGCGCCCGCGACAGGAAACGGCCCAAAGCGCAACGTGGACACAGCCAAATTTTTGAAGGAAAACAGAGGTGTTTTTTACAAAGTGCCTCCCTGTAGATTTTGGCCTGTAGCTCAGCCGCCACCTAGGGAAACCTACCAAACCTGTGCATTTCTGAAAACTAGAGACCTAGGGGAATCCAAGATGTGGTGACTTGTGTGGCTCGGACCAGGTTCTGTTACCCAGAATCCTTTGCAAACCTCAAAATTTGGCTAAAAAAACACATGTTCCTCACATTTCTGTGGCAGAAAGTTCTGGAATCTGAGAGGAGCCACAAATTTCCTTCCACCCAGCGTTCCCCCACGTCTCCCGATAAAAATGATACCTCACTTGTGTGGGTAGGCCTAGCACCCGCGACAGGAAACGCCCCAAAGCGCAACGTGGACACAGCCAAATTTTTGGAGGAAAACAGAGGTGTTTTTTGCAAAGTGCCTACCTGTAGATTTTGGCCTGTAGCTCAACCGCAACCTAGGGAAACCTACCAAAGCTGTGCATTTCTGAAAACTAGAGATCTAGGGGAATCCAAGATGGGGTGACTTGTGTGGCTCGGACCAGGTTCTGTTACCCAGAATCCTTTGCAAACCTCAAAATTTGGCTAAAAAAACACATGTTCCTCACATTTCTGTGGCAGAAAGTTCTGGAATCTGAGAGGAGCCACAAATTTCCTTCCACCCAGCGTTCCCCCACGTCTCCCGATAAAAATGATACCTCACTTGTGTGGGTAGGCCTAGCGCCCGCGACAGGAATCGCCCCAAAGCGCAACGTGGACACAGCCAAATTTTTGAAGGAAAACAGAGGTGTTTTTTGCAAAGTGCCTACCTGTAGATTTTGGCCTGTAGCTCAGCCGCCACCTAGGGAAACCTACCAAACCTGTGCATTTCTGAAAACTAGAGACCTAGGGGAATCCAAGATGGGGTGACTTGTGCGGCTCGGACCAGGTTCTGTTACCCAGAATCCTTTGCAAACCTCAAAATTTGGCTAAAAAAACACATGTTCCTCACATTTCTGTGGCAGAAAGTTCTGGAATCTGAGAGGAGCCACAAATTTCCTTCCACCCAGCGTTCCCCCACGTCTCCCGATAAAAATTATACCTCACTTGTGTGGGTAGGCCTAGCGCCCGCGACAGGAAACGCCCCAAAGCGCAACGTGGACACAGCCAAATTCTTGGAGGAAAACAGAGGTGTTTTTTGCAAAGTGCCTACCTGTAGATTTTGGCCTGTAGCTCAGCCGCCACCTATGGAAACCTACCAAACCTGTGCATTTCTGAAAACTAGAGACCTAGGGGAATCCAAGATGGGGTGACTTGTGTGGCTCGGACCAGGTTCTGTTACCCAGAATCCTTTGCAAACCTCACAATTTGGCTTAAAAAACACATGTTTCTCACATTTCTGTGGCAGAAAGTTCTGGAATCTGAGAGGAGCCACGAATTTCCTTCCACCCAGCGTTCCCCCACGTCTCCCGATAAAAATGAAACGTCACTTGTGTGGGTAGGCCTAGCGCCCGCGACAGGAAACGCCCCAAAGCGCAACGTGGACAAGGCCAAATTTTTGGAGGAAAACAGAGGTGTTTTTTGCAAAGTGCCTACCTGTAGATTTTGGCCTGTAGCTCAACCGCAACCTAGGGAAACCTACCAAAGCTGTGCATTTCTGAAAACTAGAGATCTAGGGGAATCCAAGATGGGGTGACTTGTGTGGCTCGGACCAGGTTCTGTTACCCAGAATCCTTTGCAAACCTCAAAATTTGGCTAAAAAAACACATGTTCCTCACATTTCTGTGGCAGAAAGTTCTGGAATCTGAGAGGAGCCACAAATTTCCTTCCACCCAGCGTTCCCCCACGTCTCCCGATAAAAATGATACCTCACTTGTGTGGGTAGGCCTAGCGCCCGCGACAGGAATCGCCCCAAAGCGCAACGTGGACACAGCCAAATTTTTGAAGGAAAACAGAGGTGTTTTTTGCAAAGTGCCTACCTGTAGATTTTGGCCTGTAGCTCAGCCGCCACCTAGGGAAACCTACCAAACCTGTGCATTTCTGAAAACTAGAGACCTAGGGGAATCCAAGATGGGGTGACTTGTGTGGCTCGGACCAGGTTCTGTTACCCAGAATCCTTTGCAAACCTCAAAATTTGGCTAAAAAAACACATGTTTCTCACATTTCTGTGGCAGAAAGTTCTGGAATCTGAGAGGAGCCACGAATTTCCTTCCACCCAGCGTTCCCCCACGTCTCCCGATAAAAATGAAACCTCACTTGTGTGGGTAGGCCTAGAGCCCGCGACAGGAAACGCCCCAAAGCGCAACGTGGACACAGCCAAATTTTTGGAGGAAAACAGAGGTGTTTTTTGCAAAGTGCCTACCTGTAGATTTTGGCCTGTAGCTCAGCCGCCACCTAGGGAAACCTACCAAAGCTGTGCATTTCTGAAAACTAGAGACCTAGTGGAATCCAGGATGGGGTGACTTGTGTGGCTCGGACCAGGTTCTGTTACCCAGAATCCTTTGCAAACCTCTAAATGTGGCTAAATAAACACATGTTCCTCACATTTCTGTGGCAGAAAGTTCTGGAATCTGAGAGGAGCCACAAATTTCCTTCCACCCAGCGTTCCCCCATGTCTCCCGATAAAAATGATACCTCACTTGTGTGGGTAGGCCTAGCACCCGCGACAGGAAACGCCCCAAAGCGCAACGTGGACACAGCCAAATGTTTTGAGGAAAACAGAGGAGTTTTTTGCAAAGTGCCTACCTGTAGATTTTGGCCTGTAGCTCAGCCGCCACCTAGGGAAACCTACCAAACCTGTGCATTTCTGAAAACTAGAGACCTAGGGGAATCCAAGATGGGGTGACTTGTGTGGCTCGGACCAGGTTCTGTTACCCAGAATCCTTTGCAAACCTCAAAATTTGGCTAAAAAAACACATGTTCCTCACATTTCTGTGGCAGAAAGTTCTGGAATCTGAGAGGAGCCACAAATTTCCTTCCACCCAGCGTTCCCCCACGTCTCCCGATAAAAATGATACCTCACTTGTGTGGGAAGGCCTAGCGCCCGCGACAGGAAACGGCCCAAAGCGCAACGTGGACACAGCCAAATTTTTGAAGGAAAACAGAGGTGTTTTATGCAAAGTGCCTACCTGTAGATTTTGGCCTGTAGCTCAACCGCAACCTAGGGAAACCTACCAAAGCTGTGCATTTCTGAAAACTAGAGATCTAGGGGAATCCAAGATGGGGTGACTTGTGTGGCTCGGACCAGGTTCTGTTACCCAGAATCCTTTGCAAACCTCAAAATTTGGCTAAAAAAACACATGTTCCTCACATTTCTGTGGCAGAAAGTTCTGGAATCTGAGAGGAGCCACAAATTTCCTTCCACCCAGCGTTCCCCCACGTCTCCCGATAAAAATGATACCTCACTTGTGTGGGTAGGCCTAGCGCCCGCGACAGGAATCGCCCCAAAGCGCAACGTGGACACAGCCAAATTTTTGAAGGAAAACAGAGGTGTTTTTTGCAAAGTGCCTACCTGTAGATTTTGGCCTGTAGCTCAGCCGCCACCTAGGGAAACCTACCAAACCTGTGCATTTCTGAAAACTAGAGACCTAGGGGAATCCAAGATGGGGTGACTTGTGTGGCTCGGACCAGGTTCTGTTACCCAGAATCCTTTGCAAACCTCAAAATTTGGCTAAAAAAACACATGTTTCTCACATTTCTGTGGCAGAAAGTTCTGGAATCTGAGAGGAGCCACGAATTTCCTTCCACCCTGCGTTCCCCCACGTCTCCCGATAAAAATGAAACCTCACTTGTGTGGGTAGGCCTAGCGCCCGCGACAGGAAACGCCCCAAAGCGCAACGTGGACACAGCCAAATTTTTGGAGGAAAACAGAGGTGTTTTTTGCAAAGTGCCTACCTGTAGATTTTGGCCTGTAGCTCAGCCGCCACCTAGGGAAACCTACCAAAGCTGTGCATTTCTGAAAACTAGAGACCTAGTGGAATCCAGGATGGGGTGACTTGTGTGGCTCGGACCAGGTTCTGTTACCCAGAATCCTTTGCAAACCTCAAAATGTGGCTAAATAAACACATGTTCCTCACATTTCTGTGGCAGAAAGTTCTGGAATCTGAGAGGAGCCACAAATTTCCTTCCACCCAGCGTTCCCCCATGTCTCCCGATAAAAATGATACCTCACTTGTGTGGGTAGGCCTAGCACCCGCGACAGGAAACGCCCCAAAGCGCAACGTGGACACAGCCAAATGTTTTGAGGAAAACAGAGGAGTTTTTTGCAAAGTGCCTACCTGTAGATTTTGGACTGTAGCTCAGCCGCCACCTAGGGAAACCTACCAAACCTGTGCATTTCTGAAAACTAGAGACCTAGGGGAATCCAAGATGGGGTGACTTGTGTGGCTCGGACCAGGTTCTGTTACCCAGAATCCTTTGCAAACCTCAAAATTTGGCTAAAAAAACACATGTTCCTCACATTTCTGTGGCAGAAAGTTCTGGAATCTGAGAGGAGCCACAAATTTCCTTCCACCCAGCGTTCCCCCACGTCTCCCGATAAAAATGATACCTCACTTGTGTGGGAAGGCCTAGCGCCCGCGACAGGAAACGGCCCAAAGCGCAACGTGGACACAGCCAAATTTTTGAAGGAAAACAGAGGTGTTTTATGCAAAGTGCCTACCTGTAGATTTTGGCCTGTAGCTCAGCCGCCACCTAGGGAAACCTACCAAACCTGTGCATTTCTGAAAACTAGAGACCTAGGGGAATCCAAGATAGGGTGACTTGTGTGGCTCGGACCAGGTTCTGTTACCCAGAATCCTTTGCAAACCTCAAATTTTGGCTAAAAAAAACACATGTTCCACACATTTCTGTGGCAGAAAGTTCTGGAATCTGAGAGGAGCCACAAATTTCCTTCCACCCAGCGTTCCCCCACGTCTCCCGATACAAATGATACCTCACTTGTGTGGGTAGGCCTAGCGCCCGCGACAGGAAACGCCCCAAAGCGCAACGTGGACACAGCCAAATTTTTGGAGGAAAACAGAGGAGTTTTTTGCAAAGTGCCTACCTGTAGATTTTGGCCTGTAGCTCAGCCGCCACCTAGGGAAACCTACCAAACCTGTGCATTTCTGAAAACTAGAGACCTAGGGGAATCCAAGATGGGGTGACTTGTGTGGCTCGGACCAGGTTCTGTTACCCAGAATCCTTTGCAAACCTCAAAATTTGGCTAAAAAAACACATGTTCCTCACATTTCTGTGGCAGAAAGTTCTGGAATCTGAGAGGAGCCACAAATTTCCTTCCACCCAGCGTTCCCCCACGTCTCCCGATAAAAATGATACCTCACTTGTGTGGGTAGGCCTAGCGCCCGAAACAGGAAACGCCCCAAAGCGCAACGTTGACACAGCCAAATTTTTGAAGGAAAACAGAGGTGTTTTTGCAAAGTGCCTACCTGTAGATTTTGGCCTGTAGCTCAGCCGCCACCTAGGGAAACCTACCAAACCTGTGCATTTCTGAAAACTAGAGACCTAGGGGAATCCAAGATGGGGTGACTTGTGTGGCTCGGACCAGGTTCTGTTACCCAGAATCCTTTGCAAACCTCAAAATTTGGCTAAAAAAAACACATGGTCCTCACATTTCTGTGGCAGAAAGTTCTGGAATCTGAGAGGAGCCACGAATTTCCTTCCACCCAGCGTTCCCCCACGTCTCCCGATAAAAATGATACCTCACTTGTGTGGGAAGGCCTAGCGCCCGCGACAGGAATCGCCCCAAAGCGCAACGTGGACAAAGCCAAATTTTTGAAGGAAAACAGAGGTGTTTTTTGCAAAGTGCCTACCTGTAGATTTTGGCCTGTAGCTCAGCCGCCACCTAGGGAAACCTACCAAACCTGTGCATTTCTGAAAACTAGAGACCTAGGGGAATCCAAGATGGGGTGACTTGTGTGGCTCAGACCAGGTTCTGTTACCCAGAATCCTTTGCAAACCTCAAAATTTGGCTAAAAAAACACATGTTCCTTACATTTCTGTGGCAGAAAGTTCTGGAATCTGAGAGGAGCCACAAATTTCCTTCCACCCAGCGTTCCCCCATGTCTCCCGATAAAAATGATACCTCACTTGTGTGGGTAGGCCTAGCGCCCGTGACAGGAAACGCCCCAAAGCGCAACGTGGACACAGCCACATTTTTGAAGGAAAACAGAGGTGTTTTTTGCAAAGTGCCTACCTGTAGATTTTGGCCTGTAGCTGAGCTGCCACCTAGGGAAACCTACCAAACCTGTGCATTTCTGAAAACTAGAGACCTAGGGGAATCCAAGATGGGGTGACTTGTGTGGCTCGGACCAGGTTCTGTTACCCAGAATCCTTTGCAAACCTCAAAATTTGGCTAAAAAAACACATGTTCCTCACATTTCTGTGGCAGAAAGTTCTGGAATCTGAGAGGAGCCACAAATTTCCTTCCACCCAGCGTTCCCCCATGTCTCCCGATAAAAATGATACCTCACTTGTGTGGGTAGGCCTAGCGCCCGTGACAGGAAACGCCCCAAAGCGCAACGTGGACACAGCCAAATTTTTGAAGGAAAACAGAGGTGTTTTTTGCAAAGTGCCTACCTGTAGATTTTGGCCTGTAGCTCAGCCGCCACCTAGGGAAACCTACCAAACCTGTGCATTTCTGAAAACTAGAGACCTAGGGGAATCCAAGATGGGGTGACTTGTGCGGCTCGGACCAGGTTCTGTTACCCAGAATCCTTTGCAAACCTCAAAATTTGGCTAAAAAAACACATGTTCCTCACATTTCTGTGGCAGAAAGTTCTGGAATCTGAGAGGAGCCACAAATTTCCTTCCACCCAGCGTTCCCCCACGTCTCCCGATACAAATGATACCTCACTTGTGTGGGTAGGCCTAGCGCCCGCGACAGGAAATTCCCCAAAGCGCAACGTGGACACATCCAAATTTTTGAAGGAAAACAGAGGTGTTTTTTGCAAAGTGCCTACCTGTAGATTTTGGCCTGTAGCTCAGCCGCTACCTAGGGAAACCTACCAAACCTGTGCATTTCTGAAAACTAGAGACCTAGGGGAATCCAAGATGGGGTGACTTGTGCGGCTCGGACCAGGTTCTGTTACCCAGAATCCTTTGCAAACCTCAAAATTTGGCTAAAAAAACACATGTTCCTCACATTTCTGTGGCAGAAAGTTCTGGAATCTGAGAGGAGCCACAAATTTCCTTCCACCCAGCGTTCCCCCACGTCTCCCGATAAAAATTATACCTCACTTGTGTGGGTAGGCCTAGCGCCCGCGACAGGAAACACCCCAAAGCGCAACGTGGACACAGCCAAATTCTTGGAGGAAAACAGAGGTGTTTTTTGCAAAGTGCCTACCTGTAGATTTTGGCCTGTAGCTCAGCCGCCACCTAGGGAAACCTACCAAACCTGTGCATTTCTGAAAACTAGAGACCTAGGGGAATCCAAGATGGGGTGACTTGTGTGGCTCGGACCAGGTTCTGTTACCCAGAATCCTTTGCAAACCTCACAATTTGGCTAAAAAAACACATGTTCCTCACATTTCTGTGGCAGAAAGTTCTGGAATCTGAGAGGAGCCACAAATTTCCTTCCACCCAGCGTTCCCCCACGTCTCCCGATAAAAATGATACCTCACTTGTGTGGGTAGGCCTAGCGCCCGCGACAGGAAACGCCCCAAAGCGCAACGTTGACACAGCCAAATTTTTGAAGGAAAACAGAGGTGTTTTTTGCAAAGTGCCTACCTGTAGATTTTGGCCTGTAGCTCAGCTGCCACCTAGGGAAACCTACCAAACCTGTGCATTTCTGAAAACTAGAGACCTAGGGGAATCCAAGATGGGGTGACTTGTGTGGCTCGGACCAGGTTCTGTTACCCAGAATCCTTTGCAAACCTCAAAATTTGGCTAAAAAAACACATGGTCCTCACATTTCTGTGGCAGAAAGTTCTGGAATCTGAGAGGAGCCACAAATTTCCTTCCACCCAGCGTTCCCCCATGTCTCCCGATAAAAATGATACCTCACTTGTGTGGGTAGGCCTAGCGCCCGTGACAGAAACGCCCCAAAGCGCAACGTGGACACAGCCAAATTTTTGAAGGAAAACAGAGGTGTTTTTTGCAAAGTGCCTACCTGTAGATTTTGGCCTGTAGCTCAGCTGCCACCTAGGGAAACCTACCAAACCTGTGCATTTCTGAAAACTAGAGACCTAGGGGAATCCAAGATGGGGTGACTTGTGTGGCTCGGACCAGGTTCTGTTACCCAGAATCATTTGCAAACCTCAAAATTTGGCTAAAAAAACACATGTTCCTCACATTTCTGTGGCAGAAAGTTCTGGAATCTGAGAGGAGCCACACATTTCCTTCCACCCAGCGTTCCCCCACGTCTCCCGATAAAAATGATACCTCACTTGTGTGGGTAGGCCTAGCGCCCGCGACAGGAATCGCCCCAAAGCGCAACGTGGACACAGCCAAATTTTTGAAGGAAAACAGAGGTGTTTTTTGCAAAGTGCCTACCTGTAGATTTTGGCCTGTAGCTCAGCCGCCACCTAGGGAAACCTACCAAACCTGTGCATTTCTGAAAACTAGAGACCTAGGGGAATCCAAGATGGGGTGACTTGTGTGGCTCAGACCAGGTTCTGTTACCCAGAATCCTTTGCAAACCTCAAAATTTGGCAAAAAAAACCCATGTTCCTCACATTTCTGTGGCAGAAAGATCTGGAATCTGAGAGGAGCCACAAATTTCCTTCCACCCAGTGTTCCCCCACATCTCCCGATAAAAATGATACCTCACTTGTGTGGGTAGGCCTAGCGCCCGCGACAGGAAACGCCCCAAAGCGCAACGTGGACACAGCCAAATTTTTGAAGGAAAACAGAGGTGTTTTTTGCAAAGTGCCTACCTGTAGATTTTGGCCTGTAGCTCAGCCGCCACCTAGGGAAACCTACCAAACCTGTGCATTTCTGATAACAAGAGACCTAGGAGAATCCAAGATGGGGTGACTTGTGTGGCTCGGACCAGGTTCTGTTACCCAGAATCCTTTGCAAACCTCAAAATTTTGCTAAAAAAACACATGTTCCTCACAGTTCTGTGGCAGAAACTCCTGGAATCTGAGAGGAGCCGAGAATTTCCTTCCACCCAGCGTTCCCCCACGTCTCCCGATGAAAATGATACCTCACTTGTGTGGGTAGGCCTAGCGCCCGCGACAGGAAACGCCCCAAAGCGCAACGTGGACACACCCAAATTTTTGGAGGAAAACAGAGGTGTTTTTTGCAAAGTGCCTACCTGTAGATTTTTGCCTGTAGCTCAGCCGCCACCTAGGGAAACCTACCAAAGCTGTGCATTTCTGAAAACTAGAGACCTAGGGGAATCCAAGATGGGGTGACTTGTGTGGCTCGGACCAGGTTCTGTTACCCAGAATCCTTTGCAAACCTCAAAATTTGGCTAAAAAAACACATGTTCCTCACATTTCTGTGGCAGAAAGTTCTGGAATCTGAGAGGAGCCACGAATTTCCTTCCACCCAGCGTTCCCCCATGTCTCCCGATAAAAATGATACCTCACTTGTGTGGGTAGGCCTAGCGCCCGCGACAGGAAACGCCCCAAAGCGCAACGTGGACACAAACAAATTTTTAGAGGAAAACAGAGGTGTTTTTTGCAAAGTGCCTACCTGTAGATTTTGGCCTGTAGCTCAGCCGCCACCTAGGGAAACCTACCAAAGCTGTGCATTTCTGAAAACGAGAGACCTAGGGGAATCCAAGATGGGGTGACTTGTGTGGCTCGGACCAGGTTCTGTTACCCATAATCCTTTGCAAACCTCAAAATTTGGCTAAAAAAACACATGTTCCTCACATTTCTGTGGCAGAAAGTTCTGGAATCTGAGAGGAGCCACAAATTTCCTTCCACCCAGCATTTCCCCACGTCTCCCGATAAAAATGATACCTCACTTGTGTGGGTAGGCCTAGCGCTCGCGACAGGAAAGCCCCAAAGCGCAACGTGGACACAGCCAAATTTTTGAAGGAAAACAGAGGTGTTTTTTGCAAAGTGTCTACCTGTAGATTTTGGCCTGTAGCTCAGCCGCCACCTAGGGAAACCTACCAAACCTGTGCATTTGTGAAAACTAGAGTCCTAGGGGAATCCAAGATGGGGTGACTTGTGTGGCTCGGACCAGGTTCTGTTACCCAGAATCCTTTGCAAACCTCAAAATTTGGCTAAAAAAACACATGTTCCTCACATTTCTGTGGCAGAAAGTTCTGGAATCTGAGAGGAGCCACAAATTTCCTTCCACCCAGCGTTCCCCCATGTCTCCCGATAAAAATGATGCCTCACTTGTGTGGTAGGCCTAGCGCCCGCGACAGGAAACACCCCAAAGAGCAACGTGGACACACCCAAATTTTTGAAGGAAAACAGAGGTGTTTTTTGCAAAGTGCCTACCTGTAGATTTTGGCCTGTAGCTCAGCCGCCACCTAGGGAAACCTACCAAACCTGTGCATTTCTGAAAACTAGAGACCTAGGGGAATCCACGATGGGGTGACTTGTGTGGCTCGGACCAGGTTCTGTTACCCAGAATCCTTTGCAAACCTCAAAATTTGGCTAAAAAAACACATGTTTCTCACATTTCTGTGGCAGAAAGTTCTGGAATCTGAGAGGAGCCACACATTTCCTTCCACCCAGCGTTCCCCCTTGTCTCCCGATAAAAATGATACCTCACTGGTGTGGGTAGGCCTAGCGCCCGCGACAGGAAACACCCCAAAGCGCAACGTGGACACAGCCAAATTTTTGAAGGAAAACAGAGGTGTTTTTTGCAAAGTGCCTACCTGTAGATTTTGGCCTGTAGCTCAGCCGCCACCTAGGGAAACCTACCAAACCTGTGCATTTCTGAAAACTAGAGACATAGGGGAATCCAAGATGTGGTGACTTGTGTGGCTCGGACCAGGTTCTGTTACCCAGAATCCTTTGCAAACCTCAAATTTTGGCTAAAAAAACAGATGTTCCTCACATTTCTGTGGCAGAAAGTTCTGGAATCTGAGAGGAGCCACAAATTTCCTTCCACCCAGCGTTCCCCCACGTCTCCCGATAAAAATGATACTTCACTTGTGTGGTTAGGCCTAGCGCCCGCGACAGGAAACGCCCCAAAGCGCAACGTGGACACATCCAAATTTTTGAAGGAAAACAGAGGTGTTTTTTGCAAAGTGCCTACTTGGAGATTTTGGCTGGTAGCTCAGCCGCCACCTAGGGAAATCTACCAAACCTGTGCATTTCTGAAAACTAGAGACCTAGGGGAATCCAAGATGGGGTGACTTGTGCGGCTCGGACCAGGTTCTGTTACCCAGAATCCTTTGCAAACCTCAAAATTTGGTTAAAAAAACACATGTTCCTCACATTTCTGTGGCAGAAAGTTCTGGAATCTGAGAGGAGCCACAAATTTCCTTCCACCCAGTGTTCCCCCACGTCTCCCGATAAAAATGAAACCTCACTTGTGTGGGAAGGCCTAGCGCCCGCGACAGGAAACGGCCCAAAGCGCAACGTGGACACAGCCAAATTTTTGAAGGAAAACAGAGGTGTTTTTTGCAAAGTGCCTCCCTGTAGATTTTGGCCTGTAGCTCAGCCGCCACCTAGGGAAACCTACCAAACCTGTGCATTTCTGAAAACTAGAGACCTAGGGGAATCCAAGATGTGGTGACTTGTGTGGCTCGGACCAGGTTCTGTTACCCAGAATCCTTTGCAAACCTCAAAATTTGGCTAAAAAAACACATGTTCCTCACATTTCTGTGGCAGAAAGTTCTGGAATCTGAGAGGAGCCACAAATTTCCTTCCACCCAGCGTTCCCCCACGTCTCCCGATAAAAATGATACCTCACTTGTGTGGGTAGGCCTAGCACCCGCGACAGGAAACGCCCCAAAGCGCAACGTGGACACAGCCAAATTTTTGGAGGAAAACAGAGGTGTTTTTTGCAAAGTGCCTACCTGTAGATTTTGGCCTGTAGCTCAACCGCAACCTAGGGAAACCTACCAAAGCTGTGCATTTCTGAAAACTAGAGATCTAGGGGAATCCAAGATGGGGTGACTTGTGTGGCTCGGACCAGGTTCTGTTACCCAGAATCCTTTGCAAACCTCAAAATTTGGCTAAAAAAACACATGTTCCTCACATTTCTGTGGCAGAAAGTTCTGGAATCTGAGAGGAGCCACAAATTTCCTTCCACCCAGCGTTCCCCCACGTCTCCCGATAAAAATGATACCTCACTTGTGTGGGTAGGCCTAGCGCCCGCGACAGGAATCGCCCCAAAGCGCAACGTGGACACAGCCAAATTTTTGAAGGAAAACAGAGGTGTTTTTTGCAAAGTGCCTACCTGTAGATTTTGGCCTGTAGCTCAGCCGCCACCTATGGAAACCTACCAAACCTGTGCATTTCTGAAAACTAGAGACCTAGGGGAATCCAAGATGGGGTGACTTGTGTGGCTCGGACCAGGTTCTGTTACCCAGAATCCTTTGCAAACCTCAAAATTTGGCTAAAAAAACACGTTTCTCACATTTCTGTGGCAGAAAGTTCTGGAATCTGAGAGGAGCCACGAATTTCCTTCCACCCAGCGTTCCCCCACGTCTCCCGATAAAAATGAAACCTCACTTGTGTGGGTAGGCCTAGCGCCCGCGACAGGAAACGCCCCAAAGCGCAACGTGGACACAGCCAAATTTTTGGAGGAAAACAGAGGTGTTTTTTGCAAAGTGCCTACCTGTAGATTTTGGCCTGTAGCTCAGCCGCCACCTAGGGAAACCTACCAAAGCTGTGCATTTCTGAAAACTAGAGACCTAGTGGAATCCAGGATGGGGTGACTTGTGTGGCTCGGACCAGGTTCTGTTACCCAGAATCCTTTGCAAACCTCAAAATGTGGCTAAAAAAACACATGTTCCTCACATTTCTGTGGCAGAAAGTTCTGGAATCTGAGAGGAGCCACAAATTTCCTTCCACCCAGCGTTCCCCCATGTCTCCCGATAAAAATGATACCTCACTTGTGTGGGTAGGCCTAGCACCCGCGACAGGAAACGCCCCAAAGCGCAACGTGGACACAGCCAAATGTTTTGAGGAAAACAGAGGAGTTTTTTGCAAAGTGCCTACCTGTAGATTTTGGCCTGTAGCTCAGCCGCCACCTAGGGAAACCTACCAAACCTGTGCATTTCTGAAAACTAGAGACCTAGGGGAATCCAAGATGGGGTGACTTGTGTGGCTCGGACCAGGTTCTGTTACCCAGAATCCTTTGCAAACCTCAAAATTTGGCTAAAAAAACACATGTTCCTCACATTTCTGTGGCAGAAAGTTCTGGAATCTGAGAGGAGCCACAAATTTCCTTCCACCCAGCGTTCCCCCACGTCTCCCGATAAAAATGATACCTCACTTGTGTGGGAAGGCCTAGCGCCCGCGACAGGAAACGGCCCAAAGCGCAACGTGGACACAGCCAAATTTTTGAAGGAAAACAGAGGTGTTTTATGCAAAGTGCCTACCTGTAGATTTTGGCCTGTAGCTCAGCCGCCACCTAGGGAAACCTACCAAACCTGTGCATTTCTGAAAACTAGAGACCTAGGGGAATCCAAGATAGGGTGACTTGTGTGGCTCGGACCAGGTTCTGTTACCCAGAATCCTTTGCAAACCTCAAATTTTGGCTAAAAAAACACATGTTCCACACATTTCTGTGGCAGAAAGTTCTTGAATCTGAGAGGAGCCACAAATTTCCTTCCACCCAGCGTTCCCCCACGTCTCCCGATACAAATGATACCTCACTTGTGTGGGTAGGCCTAGCGCCCGCGACAGGAAACGCCCCAAAGCGCAACGTGGACACAGCCAAATTTTTGGAGGAAAACAGAGGAGTTTTTTGCAAAGTGCCTACCTGTAGATTTTGGCCTGTAGCTCAGCCGCCACCTAGGGAAACCTACCAAACCTGTGCATTTCTGAAAACTAGAGACCTAGGGGAATCCAAGATGGGGTGACTTGTGTGGCTCGGACCAGGTTCTGTTACCCAGAATCCTTTGCAAACCTCAAAATTTGGCTAAAAAAACACATGTTCCTCACATTTCTGTGGCAGAAAGTTCTGGAATCTGAGAGGAGCCACAAATTTCCTTCCACCCAGCGTTCCCCCACGTCTCCCGATAAAAATGATACCTCACTTGTGTGGGTAGGCCTAGCGCCCGCGACAGGAAACGCCCCAAAGCGCAACGTTGACACAGCCAAATTTTTGAAGGAAAACAGAGGTGTTTTTGCAAAGTGCCTACCTGTAGATTTTGGCCTGTAGCTCAGCCGCCACCTAGGGAAACCTACCAAACCTGTGCATTTCTGAAAACTAGAGACCTAGGGGAATCCAAGATGGGGTGACTTGTGTGGCTCGGACCAGGTTCTGTTACCCAGAATCCTTTGCAAACCTCAAAATTTGGCTAAAAAAAACACATGGTCCTCACATTTCTGTGGCAGAAAGTTCTGGAATCTGAGAGGAGCCACAAATTTCCTTCCACCCAGCGTTCCCCCACGTCTCCCGATAAAAATGATACCTCACTTGTGTGGGAAGGCCTAGCGCCGGCGACAGGAATCGCCCCAAAGCGCAACGTGGACAAAGCCAAATTTTTGAAGGAAAACAGAGGTGTTTTTTGCAAAGTGCCTACCTGTAGATTTTGGCCTGTAGCTCAGCCGCCACCTAGGGAAACCTACCAAACCTGTGCATTTCTGAAAACTAGAGACCTAGGGGAATCCAAGATGGGGTGACTTGTGTGGCTCAGACCAGGTTCTGTTACCCAGAATCCTTTGCAAACCTCAAAATTTGGCTAAAAAAACACATGTTCCTTACATTTCTGTGGCAGAAAGTTCTGGAATCTGAGAGGAGCCACAAATTTCCTTCCACCCAGCGTTCCCCCATGTCTCCCGATAAAAATGATACCTCACTTGTGTGGGTAGGCCTAGCGCCCGTGACAGGAAACGCCCCAAAGCGCAACGTGGACACAGCCACATTTTTGAAGGAAAACAGAGGTGTTTTTTGCAAAGTGCCTACCTGTAGATTTTGGCCTGTAGCTGAGCTGCCACCTAGGGAAACCTACCAAACCTGTGCATTTCTGAAAACTAGAGACCTAGGGGAATCCAAGATGGGGTGACTTGTGTGGCTCGGACCAGGTTCTGTTACCCAGAATCCTTTGCAAACCTCAAAATTTGGCTAAAAAAACACATGTTCCTCACATTTCTGTGGCAGAAAGTTCTGGAATCTGAGAGGAGCCACAAATTTCCTTCCACCCAGCGTTCCCCCACGTCTCCCGATAAAAATGAAACCTCACTTGTGTGGGAAGGCCTAGAGCCCGCGACAGGAAACGGCCCAAAGCGCAACGTGGACACAGCCAAATTTTTGAAGGAAAACAGAGGTGTTTTTTGCAAAGTGCCTCCCTGTAGATTTTGGCCTGTAGCTCAGCCGCCACCTAGGGAAACCTGCCAAACCTGTGCATTTCTGAAAACTAGAGACCTAGGGGAATCCAAGATGTGGTGACTTGTGTGGCTCGGACCAGGTTCTGTTACCCAGAATCCTTTGCAAACCTCAAAATTTGGCTAAAAAAACACATGTTCCTCACATTTCTGTGGCAGAAAGTTCTGGAATCTGAGAGGAGCCACAAATTTCCTTCCACCCAGCGTTCCCCCATGTCTCCCGATAAAAATGATACCTCACTTGTGTGGGTAGGCCTAGCGCCCGTGACAGGAAACGCCCCAAAGCGCAACGTGGACACAGCCAAATTTTTGAAGGAAAACAGAGGTGTTTTTTGCAAAGTGCCTACCTGTAGATTTTGGCCTGTAGCTCAGCCGCCACCTAGGGAAACCTACCAAACCTGTGCATTTCTGAAAACTAGAGACCTAGGGGAATCCAAGATGGGGTGACTTGTGCGGCTCGGACCAGGTTCTGTTACCCAGAATCCTTTGCAAACCTCAAAATTTGGCTAAAAAAACACATGTTCCTCACATTTCTGTGGCAGAAAGTTCTGGAATCTGAGAGGAGCCACAAATTTCCTTCCGCCCAGCGTTCCCCCACGTCTCCCGATACAAATGATACCTCACTTGTGTGGGTAGGCCTAGCGCCCGCGACAGGAAATTCCCCAAAGCGCAACGTGGACACATCCAAATTTTTGAAGGAAAACAGAGGTGTTTTTTGCAAAGTGCCTACCTGTAGATTTTGGCCTGTAGCTCAGCCGCCACCTAGGGAAACCTACCAAACCTGTGCATTTCTGAAAACTAGAGACCTAGGGGAATCCAAGATGGGGTGACTTGTGCGGCTCGGACCAGGTTCTGTTACCCAGAATCCTTTGCAAACCTCAAAATTTGGCTAAAAAAACACATGTTCCTCACATTTCTGTGGCAGAAAGTTCTGGAATCTGAGAGGAGCCACAAATTTCCTTCCACCCAGCGTTCCCCCACGTCTCCCGATAAAAATTATACCTCACTTGTGTGGGTAGGCCTAGCGCCCGCGACAGGAAACGCCCCAAAGCGCAACGTGGACACAGCCAAATTCTTGGAGGAAAACAGAGGTGTTTTTTGCAAAGTGCCTACCTGTAGATTTTGGCCTGTAGCTCAGCCGCCACCTAGGGAAACCTACCAAACCTGTGCATTTCTGAAAACTAGAGACCTAGGGGAATCCAAGATGGGGTGACTTGTGTGGCTCGGACCAGGTTCTGTTACCCAGAATCCTTTGCAAACCTCACAATTTGGCTAAAAAAACACATGTTCCTCACATTTCTGTGGCAGAAAGTTCTGGAATCTGAGAGGAGCCACAAATTTCCTTCCACCCAGCGTTCCCCCACGTCTCCCGATAAAAATGATACCTCACTTGTGTGGGTAGGCCTAGCGCCCGCGACAGGAAACGCCCCAAAGCGCAACGTTGACACAGCCAAATTTTTGAAGGAAAACAGAGGTGTTTTTTGCAAAGTGCCTACCTGTAGATTTTGGCCTGTAGCTCAGCTGCCACCTAGGGAAACCTACCAAACCTGTGCATTTCTGAAAACTAGAGACCTAGGGGAATCCAAGATGGGGTGACTTGTGTGGCTCGGACCAGGTTCTGTTACCCAGAATCCTTTGCAAACCTCAAAATTTGGCTAAAAAAACACATGGTCCTCACATTTCTGTGGCAGAAAGTTCTGGAATCTGAGAGGAGCCACAAATTTCCTTCCACCCAGCGTTCCCCCATGTCTCCCGATAAAAATGATACCTCACTTGTGTGGGTAGGCCTAGCGCCCGTGACAGAAACGCCCCAAAGCGCAACGTGGACACAGCCAAATTTTTGAAGGAAAACAGAGGTGTTTTTTGCAAAGTGCCTACCTGTAGATTTTGGCCTGTAGCTCAGCTGCCACCTAGGGAAACCTACCAAACCTGTGCATTTCTGAAAACTAGAGACCTAGGGGAATCCAAGATGGGGTGACTTGTGTGGCTCGGACCAGGTTCTGTTACCCAGAATCATTTGCAAACCTCAAAATTTGGCTAAAAAAACACATGTTCCTCACATTTCTGTGGCAGAAAGTTCTGGAATCTGAGAGGAGCCACACATTTCCTTCCACCCAGCGTTCCCCCACGTCTCCCGATAAAAATGATACCTCACTTGTGTGGGTAGGCCTAGCGCCCGCGACAGGAATCGCCCCAAAGCGCAACGTGGACACAGCCAAATTTTTGAAGGAAAACAGAGGTGTTTTTTGCAAAGTGCCTACCTGTAGATTTTGGCCTGTAGCTCAGCCGCCACCTAGGGAAACCTACCAAACCTGTGCATTTCTGAAAACTAGAGACCTAGGGGAATCCAAGATGGGGTGACTTGTGTGGCTCAGACCAGGTTCTGTTACCCAGAATCCTTTGCAAACCTCAAAATTTGGCAAAAAAAACACATGTTCCTCACATTTCTGTGGCAGAAAGATCTGGAATCTGAGAGGAGCCACAAATTTCCTTCCACCCAGTGTTCCCCCACATCTCCCGATAAAAATGATACCTCACTTGTGTGGGTAGGCCTAGCGCCCGCGACAGGAAACGCCCCAAAGCGCAACGTGGACACAGCCAAATTTTTGAAGGAAAACAGAGGTGTTTTTTGCAAAGTGCCTACCTGTAGATTTTGGCCTGTAGCTCAGCCGCCACCTAGGGAAACCTACCAAACCTGTGCATTTCTGATAACAAGAGACCTAGGAGAATCCAAGATGGGGTGACTTGTGTGGCTCGGACCAGGTTCTGTTACCCAGAATCCTTTGCAAACCTCAAAATTTTGCTAAAAAAACACATGTTCCTCACAGTTCTGTGGCAGAAACTCCTGGAATCTGAGAGGAGCCGAGAATTTCCTTCCACCCAGCGTTCCCCCACGTCTCCCGATGAAAATGATACCTCACTTGTGTGGGTAGGCCTAGCGCCCGCGACAGGAAACGCCCCAAAGCGCAACGTGGACACAGCCAAATTTTTGGAGGAAAACAGAGGTGTTTTTTGCAAAGTGCCTACCTGTAGATTTTTGCCTGTAGCTCAGCCGCCACCTAGGGAAACCTACCAAAGCTGTGCATTTCTGAAAACTAGAGACCTAGGGGAATCCAAGATGGGGTGACTTGTGTGGCTCGGACCAGGTTCTGTTACCCAGAATCCTTTGCAAACCTCAAAATTTGGCTAAAAAAACACATGTTCCTCACATTTCTGTGGCAGAAAGTTCTGGAATCTGAGAGGAGCCACGAATTTCCTTCCACCCAGCGTTCCCCCATGTCTCCCGATAAAAATGATACCTCACTTGTGTGGGTAGGCCTAGCGCCCGCGACAGGAAACGCCCCAAAGCGCAACGTGGACACAAACAAATTTTTGGAGGAAAACAGAGGTGTTTTTTGCAAAGTGCCTACCTGTAGATTTTGGCCTGTAGCTCAGCCGCCACCTAGGGAAACGTACCAAAGCTGTGCATTTCTGAAAACGAGAGACCTAGGGGAATCCAAGATGGGGTGACTTGTGTGGCTCGGACCAGGTTCTGTTACCCATAATCCTTTGCAAACCTCAAAATTTGGCTAAAAAAACACATGTTCCTCACATTTCTGTGGCAGAAAGTTCTGGAATCTGAGAGGAGCCACAAATTTCCTTCCACCCAGCATTTCCCCACGTCTCCCGATAAAAATGATACCTCACTTGTGTGGGTAGGCCTAGCGCTCGCGACAGGAAAGCCCCAAAGCGCAACGTGGACACAGCCAAATTTTTGAAGGAAAACAGAGGTGTTTTTTGCAAAGTGTCTACCTGTAGATTTTGGCCTGTAGCTCAGCCGCCACCTAGGGAAACCTACCAAACCTGTGCATTTGTGAAAACTAGAGTCCTAGGGGAATCCAAGATGGGGTGACTTGTGTGGCTCGGACCAGGTTCTGTTACCCAGAATCCTTTGCAAACCTCAAAATTTGGCTAAAAAAACACATGTTCCTCACATTTCTGTGGCAGAAAGTTCTGGAATCTGAGAGGAGCCACAAATTTCCTTCCACCCAGCGTTCCCCCATGTCTCCCGATAAAAATGATGCCTCACTTGTGTGGTAGGCCTAGCGCCCGCGACAGGAAACACCCCAAAGAGCAACGTGGACACACCCAAATTTTTGAAGGAAAACAGAGGTGTTTTTTGCAAAGTGCCTACCTGTAGATTTTGGCCTGTAGCTCAGCCGCCACCTAGGGAAACCTACCAAACCTGTGCATTTCTGAAAACTAGAGACCTAGGGGAATCCACGATGGGGTGACTTGTGTGGCTCGGACCAGGTTCTGTTACCCAGAATCCTTTGCAAACCTCAAAATTTGGCTAAAAAAACACATGTTTCTCACATTTCTGTGGCAGAAAGTTCTGGAATCTGAGAGGAGCCACACATTTCCTTCCACCCAGCGTTCCCCCTTGTCTCCCGATAAAAATGATACCTCACTGGTGTGGGTAGGCCTAGCGCCCGCGACAGGAAACACCCCAAAGCGCAACGTGGACACAGCCAAATTTTTGAAGGAAAACAGAGGTGTTTTTTGCAAAGTGCCTACCTGTAGATTTTGGCCTGTAGCTCAGCCGCCACCTAGGGAAACCTACCAAACCTGTGCATTTCTGAAAACTAGAGACATAGGGGAATCCAAGATGTGGTGACTTGTGTGGCTCGGACCAGGTTCTGTTACCCAGAATCCTTTGCAAACCTCAAATTTTGGCTAAAAAAACAGATGTTCCTCACATTTCTGTGGCAGAAAGTTCTGGAATCTGAGAGGAGCCACAAATTTCCTTCCACCCAGCGTTCCCCCACGTCTCCCGATAAAAATGATACTTCACTTGTGTGGTTAGGCCTAGCGCCCGCGACAGGAAACGCCCCAAAGCGCAACGTGGACACATCCAAATTTTTGAAGGAAAACAGAGGTGTTTTTTGCAAAGTGCCTACTTGGAGATTTTGGCTGGTAGCTCAGCCGCCACCTAGGGAAATCTACCAAACCTGTGCATTTCTGAAAACTAGAGACCTAGGGGAATCCAAGATGGGGTGACTTGTGCGGCTCGGACCAGGTTCTGTTACCCAGAATCCTTTGCAAACCTCAAAATTTGGTTAAAAAAACACATGTTCCTCACATTTCTGTGGCAGAAAGTTCTGGAATCTGAGAGGAGCCACAAATTTCCTTCCACCCAGTGTTCCCCCACGTCTCCCGATAAAAATGAAACCTCACTTGTGTGGGAAGGCCTAGCGCCCGCGACAGGAAACGGCCCAAAGCGCAACGTGGACACAGCCAAATTTTTGAAGGAAAACAGAGGTGTTTTTTGCAAAGTGCCTCCCTGTAGATTTTGGCCTGTAGCTCAGCCGCCACCTAGGGAAACCTACCAAACCTGTGCATTTCTGAAAACTAGAGACCTAGGGGAATCCAAGATGTGGTGACTTGTGTGGCTCGGACCAGGTTCTGTTACCCAGAATCCTTTGCAAACCTCAAAATTTGGCTAAAAAAACACATGTTCCTCACATTTCTGTGGCAGAAAGTTCTGGAATCTGAGAGGAGCCACAAATTTCCTTCCACCCAGCGTTCCCCCACGTCTCCCGATAAAAATGATACCTCACTTGTGTGGGTAGGCCTAGCACCCGCGACAGGAAACGCCCCAAAGCGCAACGTGGACACAGCCAAATTTTTGGAGGAAAACAGAGGTGTTTTTTGCAAAGTGCCTACCTGTAGATTTTGGCCTGTAGCTCAACCGCAACCTAGGGAAACGTACCAAAGCTGTGCATTTCTGAAAACTAGAGATCTAGGGGAATCCAAGATGGGGTGACTTGTGTGGCTCGGACCAGGTTCTGTTACCCAGAATCCTTTGCAAACCTCAAAATTTGGCTAAAAAAACACATGTTCCTCACATTTCTGTGGCAGAAAGTTCTGGAATCTGAGAGGAGCCACAAATTTCCTTCCACCCAGCGTTCCCCCACGTCTCCCGATAAAAATGATACCTCACTTGTGTGGGTAGGCCTAGCGCCCGCGACAGGAATCGCCCCAAAGCGCAACGTGGACACAGCCAAATTTTTGAAGGAAAACAGAGGTGTTTTTTGCAAAGTGCCTACCTGTAGATTTTGGCCTGTAGCTCAGCCGCCACCTATGGAAACCTACCAAACCTGTGCATTTCTGAAAACTAGAGACCTAGGGGAATCCAAGATGGGGTGACTTGTGTGGCTCGGACCAGGTTCTGTTACCCAGAATCCTTTGCAAACCTCAAAATTTGGCTAAAAAAACAAGTTTCTCACATTTCTGTGGCAGAAAGTTCTGGAATCTGAGAGGAGCCACGAATTTCCTTCCACCCAGCGTTCCCCCACGTCTCCCGATAAAAATGAAACCTCACTTGTGTGGGTAGGCCTAGCGCCCGCGACAGGAAACGCCCCAAAGCGCAACGTGGACACAGCCAAATTTTTGGAGGAAAACAGAGGTGTTTTTTGCAAAGTGCCTACCTGTAGATTTTGGCCTGTAGCTCAGCCGCCACCTAGGGAAACCTACCAAAGCTGTGCATTTCTGAAAACTAGAGACCTAGTGGAATCCAGGATGGGGTGACTTGTGTGGCTCGGACCAGGTTCTGTTACCCAGAATCCTTTGCAAACCTCAAAATGTGGCTAAAAAAACACATGTTCCTCACATTTCTGTGGCAGAAAGTTCTGGAATCTGAGAGGAGCCACAAATTTCCTTCCACCCAGCGTTCCCCCATGTCTCCCGATAAAAATGATACCTCACTTGTGTGGGTAGGCCTAGCACCCGCGACAGGAAACGCCCCAAAGCGCAACGTGGACACAGCCAAATGTTTTGAGGAAAACAGAGGAGTTTTTTGCAAAGTGCCTACCTGTAGATTTTGGCCTGTAGCTCAGCCGCCACCTAGGGAAACCTACCAAACCTGTGCATTTCTGAAAACTAGAGACCTAGGGGAATCCAAGATGGGGTGACTTGTGTGGCTCGGACCAGGTTCTGTTACCCAGAATCCTTTGCAAACCTCAAAATTTGGCTAAAAAAACACATGTTCCTCACATTTCTGTGGCAGAAAGTTCTGGAATCTGAGAGGAGCCACAAATTTCCTTCCACCCAGCGTTCCCCCACGTCTCCCGATAAAAATGATACCTCACTTGTGTGGGAAGGCCTAGCGCCCGCGACAGGAAACGGCCCAAAGCGCAACGTGGACACAGCCAAATTTTTGAAGGAAAACAGAGGTGTTTTATGCAAAGTGCCTACCTGTAGATTTTGGCCTGTAGCTCAGCCGCCACCTAGGGAAACCTACCAAACCTGTGCATTTCTGAAAACTAGAGACCTAGGGGAATCCAAGATAGGGTGACTTGTGTGGCTCGGACCAGGTTCTGTTACCCAGAATCCTTTGCAAACCTCAAATTTTGGCTAAACAAACACATGTTCCACACATTTCTGTGGCAGAAAGTTCTGGAATCTGAGAGGAGCCACAAATTTCCTTCCACCCAGCGTTCCCCCACGTCTCCCGATACAAATGATACCTCACTTGTGTGGGTAGGCCTAGCGCCCGCGACAGGAAACGCCCCAAAGCGCAACGTGGACACAGCCAAATTTTTGGAGGAAAACAGAGGAGTTTTTTGCAAAGTGCCTACCTGTAGATTTTGGCCTGTAGCTCAGCCGCCACCTAGGGAAACCTACCAAACCTGTGCATTTCTGAAAACTAGAGACCTAGGGGAATCCAAGATGGGGTGACTTGTGTGGCTCGGACCAGGTTCTGTTACCCAGAATCCTTTGCAAACCTCAAAATTTGGCTAAAAAAACACATGTTCCTCACATTTCTGTGGCAGAAAGTTCTGGAATCTGAGAGGAGCCACAAATTTCCTTCCACCCAGCGTTCCCCCACGTCTCCCGATAAAAATGATACCTCACTTGTGTGGGTAGGCCTAGCGCCCGCGACAGGAAACGCCCCAAAGCGCAACGTTGACACAGCCAAATTTTTGAAGGAAAACAGAGGTGTTTTTGCAAAGTGCCTACCTGTAGATTTTGGCCTGTAGCTCAGCCGCCACCTAGGGAAACCTACCAAACCTGTGCATTTCTGAAAACTAGAGACCTAGGGGAATCCAAGATGGGGTGACTTGTGTGGCTCGGACCAGGTTCTGTTACCCAGAATCCTTTGCAAACCTCAAAATTTGGCCTAAAAAAACACATGGTCCTCACATTTCTGTGGCAGAAAGTTCTGGAATCTGAGAGGAGCCACAAATTTCCTTCCACCCAGCGTTCCCCCACGTCTCCCGATAAAAATGATACCTCACTTGTGTGGGTAGGCCTAGCGCCCGCGACAGGAATCGCCCCAAAGCGCAACGTGGACAAAGCCAAATTTTTGAAGGAAAACAGAGGTGTTTTTTGCAAAGTGCCTACCTGTAGATTTTGGCCTGTAGCTCAGCCGCCACCTAGGGAAACCTACCAAACCTGTGCATTTCTGAAAACTAGAGACCTAGGGGAATCCAAGATGGGGTGACTTGTGTGGCTCAGACCAGGTTCTGTTACCCAGAATCCTTTGCAAACCTCAAAATTTGGCTAAAAAAACACATGTTCCTTACATTTCTGTGGCAGAAAGTTCTGGAATCTGAGAGGAGCCACAAATTTCCTTCCACCCAGCGTTCCCCCATGTCTCCCGATAAAAATGATACCTCACTTGTGTGGGTAGGCCTAGCGCCCGTGACAGGAAACGCCCCAAAGCGCAACGTGGACACAGCCACATTTTTGAAGGAAAACAGAGGTGTTTTTTGCAAAGTGCCTACCTGTAGATTTTGGCCTGTAGCTGAGCTGCCACCTAGGGAAACCTACCAAACCTGTGCATTTCTGAAAACTAGAGACCTAGGGGAATCCAAGATGGGGTGACTTGTGTGGCTCGGACCAGGTTCTGTTACCCAGAATCCTTTGCAAACCTCATAATTTGGCTAAAAAAACACATGTTCCTCACATTTCTGTGGCAGAAAGTTCTGGAATCTGAGAGGAGCCACAAATTTCCTTCCACCCAGCGTTCCCCCACGTCTCCCGATAAAAATGAAACCTCACTTGTGTGGGAAGGCCTAGCGCCCGCGACAGGAAAAGGCCCAAAGCGCAACGTGGACACAGCCAAATTTTTGAAGGAAAACAGAGGTGTTTTTTGCAAAGTGCCTCCCTGTAGATTTTGGCCTGTAGCTCAGCCGCCACCTAGGGAAACCTGCCAAACCTGTGCATTTCTGAAAACTAGAGACCTAGGGGAATCCAAGATGTGGTGACTTGTGTGGCTCGGACCAGGTTCTGTTACCCAGAATCCTTTGCAAACCTCAAAATTTGGCTAAAAAAACACATGTTCCTCACATTTCTGTGGCAGAAAGTTCTGGAATCTGAGATGAGCCACAAATTTCCTTCCACCCAGCGTTCCCCCATGTCTCCCGATAAAAATGATACCTCACTTGTGTGGGTAGGCCTTGCGCCCGTGACAGGAAACAGCCCAAAGCGCAACGTGGACACAGCCAAATTTTTGAAGGAAAACAGAGGTGTTTTTTGCAAAGTGCCTACCTGTAGATTTTGGCCTGTAGCTCAGCCGCCACCTAGGGAAACCTACCAAACCTGTGCATTTCTGAAAACTAGAGACCTAGGGGAATCCAAGATGGGGTGACTTGTGCGGCTCGGACCAGGTTCTGTTACCCAGAATCCTTTGCAAACCTCAAAATTTGGCTAAAAAAACACATGTTCCTCACATTTCTGTGGCAGAAAGTTCTGGAATCTGAGAGGAGCCACAAATTTCCTTCCACCCAGCGTTCCCCCACGTCTCCCGATACAAATGATACCTCACTTGTGTGGGTAGGCCTAGCGCCCGCGACAGGAAATGCCCCAAAGCGCAACGTGGACACATCCAAATTTTTGAAGGAAAACAGAGGTGTTTTTTGCAAAGTGCCTACCTGTAGATTTTGGCCTGTAGCTCAGCCGCCACCTAGGGAAACCTACCAAACCTGTGCATTTCTGAAAACTAGAGACCTAGGGGAATCCAAGATGGGGTGACTTGTGCGGCTCGGACCAGGTTCTGTTTCCCAGAATCCTTTGCAAACCTCAAGATTTGGCTAAAAAAACACATGTTCCTCACATTTCTGTGGCAGAAAGTTCTGGAATCTGAGAGGAGCCACAAATTTCCTTCCACCCAGCGTTCCCCCACGTCTCCCGATAAAAATTATACCTCACTTGTGTGGGTAGGCCTAGCGCCCGCGACAGGAAACGCCCCAAAGCGCAACGTGGACACAGCCAAATTCTTGGAGGAAAACAGAGGTGTTTTTTGCAAAGTGCCTACCTGTAGATTTTGGCCTGTAGCTCAGCCGCCACCTAGGGAAACCTACCAAACCTGTGCATTTCTGAAAACTAGAGACCTAGGGGAATCCACGATGGGGTGACTTGTGTGGCTCGGACCAGGTTCTGTTACCCAGAATCCTTTGCAAACCTCAAAATTTGGCTAAAAAAACACATGTTTCTCACATTTCTGTGGCAGAAAGTTCTGGAATCTGAGAGGAGCCACACATTTCCTTCCACCCAGCGTTCCCCCTTGTCTCCCGATAAAAATGATACCTCACTGGTGTGGGTAGGCCTAGCGCCCGCGACAGGAAACACCCCAAAGCGCAACGTGGACACAGCCAAATTTTTGAAGGAAAACAGAGGTGTTTTTTGCAAAGTGCCTACCTGTAGATTTTGGCCTGTAGCTCAGCCGCCACCTAGGGAAACCTACCAAACCTGTGCATTTCTGAAAACTAGAGACATAGGGGAATCCAAGATGTGGTGACTTGTGTGGCTCGGACCAGGTTCTGTTACCCAGAATCCTTTGCAAACCTCAAATTTTGGCTAAAAAAACAGATGTTCCTCACATTTCTGTGGCAGAAAGTTCTGGAATCTGAGAGGAGCCACAAATTTCCTTCCACCCAGCGTTCCCCCACGTCTCCCGATAAAAATGATACTTCACTTGTGTGGTTAGGCCTAGCGCCCGCGACAGGAAACGCCCCAAAGCGCAACGTGGACACATCCAAATTTTTGAAGGAAAACAGAGGTGTTTTTTGCAAAGTGCCTACTTGGAGATTTTGGCTGGTAGCTCAGCCGCCACCTAGGGAAATCTACCAAACCTGTGCATTTCTGAAAACTAGAGACCTAGGGGAATCCAAGATGGGGTGACTTGTGCGGCTCGGACCAGGTTCTGTTACCCAGAATCCTTTGCAAACCTCAAAATTTGGTTAAAAAAACACATGTTCCTCACATTTCTGTGGCAGAAAGTTCTGGAATCTGAGAGGAGCCACAAATTTCCTTCCACCCAGTGTTCCCCCACGTCTCCCGATAAAAATGAAACCTCACTTGTGTGGGAAGGCCTAGCGCCCGCGACAGGAAACGGCCCAAAGCGCAACGTGGACACAGCCAAATTTTTGAAGGAAAACAGAGGTGTTTTTTGCAAAGTGCCTCCCTGTAGATTTTGGCCTGTAGCTCAGCCGCCACCTAGGGAAACCTACCAAACCTGTGCATTTCTGAAAACTAGAGACCTAGGGGAATCCAAGATGTGGTGACTTGTGTGGCTCGGACCAGGTTCTGTTACCCAGAATCCTTTGCAAACCTCAAAATTTGGCTAAAAAAACACATGTTCCTCACATTTCTGTGGCAGAAAGTTCTGGAATCTGAGAGGAGCCACAAATTTCCTTCCACCCAGCGTTCCCCCACGTCTCCCGATAAAAATGATACCTCACTTGTGTGGGTAGGCCTAGCACCCGCGACAGGAAACGCCCCAAAGCGCAACGTGGACACAGCCAAATTTTTGGAGGAAAACAGAGGTGTTTTTTGCAAAGTGCCTACCTGTAGATTTTGGCCTGTAGCTCAACCGCAACCTAGGGAAACCTACCAAAGCTGTGCATTTCTGAAAACTAGAGATCTAGGGGAATCCAAGATGGGGTGACTTGTGTGGCTCGGACCAGGTTCTGTTACCCAGAATCCTTTGCAAACCTCAAAATTTGGCTAAAAAAACACATGTTCCTCACATTTCTGTGGCAGAAAGTTCTGGAATCTGAGAGGAGCCACAAATTTCCTTCCACCCAGCGTTCCCCCACGTCTCCCGATAAAAATGATACCTCACTTGTGTGGGTAGGCCTAGCGCCCGCGACAGGAATCGCCCCAAAGCGCAACGTGGACACAGCCAAATTTTTGAAGGAAAACAGAGGTGTTTTTTGCAAAGTGCCTACCTGTAGATTTTGGCCTGTAGCTCAGCCGCCACCTATGGAAACCTACCAAACCTGTGCATTTCTGAAAACTAGAGACCTAGGGGAATCCAAGATGGGGTGACTTGTGTGGCTCGGACCAGGTTCTGTTACCCAGAATCCTTTGCAAACCTCAAAATTTGGCTAAAAAAACAAGTTTCTCACATTTCTGTGGCAGAAAGTTCTGGAATCTGAGAGGAGCCACGAATTTCCTTCCACCCAGCGTTCCCCCACGTCTCCCGATAAAAATGAAACCTCACTTGTGTGGGTAGGCCTAGCGCCCGCGACAGGAAACGCCCCAAAGCGCAACGTGGACACAGCCAAATTTTTGGAGGAAAACAGAGGTGTTTTTTGCAAAGTGCCTACCTGTAGATTTTGGCCTGTAGCTCAGCCGCCACCTAGGGAAACCTACCAAAGCTGTGCATTTCTGAAAACTAGAGACCTAGTGGAATCCAGGATGGGGTGACTTGTGTGGCTCGGACCAGGTTCTGTTACCCAGAATCCTTTGCAAACCTCAAAATGTGGCTAAAAAAACACATGTTCCTCACATTTCTGTGGCAGAAAGTTCTGGAATCTGAGAGGAGCCACAAATTTCCTTCCACCCAGCGTTCCCCCATGTCTCCCGATAAAAATGATACCTCACTTGTGTGGGTAGGCCTAGCACCCGCGACAGGAAACGCCCCAAAGCGCAACGTGGACACAGCCAAATGTTTTGAGGAAAACAGAGGAGTTTTTTGCAAAGTGCCTACCTGTAGATTTTGGCCTGTAGCTCAGCCGCCACCTAGGGAAACCTACCAAACCTGTGCATTTCTGAAAACTAGAGACCTAGGGGAATCCAAGATGGGGTGACTTGTGTGGCTCGGACCAGGTTCTGTTACCCAGAATCCTTTGCAAACCTCAAAATTTGGCTAAAAAAACACATGTTCCTCACATTTCTGTGGCAGAAAGTTCTGGAATCTGAGAGGAGCCACAAATTTCCTTCCACCCAGCGTTCCCCCACGTCTCCCGATAAAAATGATACCTCACTTGTGTGGGAAGGCCTAGCGCCCGCGACAGGAAACGGCCCAAAGCGCAACGTGGACACAGCCAAATTTTTGAAGGAAAACAGAGGTGTTTTATGCAAAGTGCCTACCTGTAGATTTTGGCCTGTAGCTCAGCCGCCACCTAGGGAAACCTACCAAACCTGTGCATTTCTGAAAACTAGAGACCTAGGGGAATCCAAGATAGGGTGACTTGTGTGGCTCGGACCAGGTTCTGTTACCCAGAATCCTTTGCAAACCTCAAATTTTGGCTAAACAAACACATGTTCCACACATTTCTGTGGCAGAAAGTTCTGGAATCTGAGAGGAGCCACAAATTTCCTTCCACCCAGCGTTCCCCCACGTCTCCCGATACAAATGATACCTCACTTGTGTGGGTAGGCCTAGCGCCCGCGACAGGAAACGCCCCAAAGCGCAACGTGGACACAGCCAAATTTTTGGAGGAAAACAGAGGAGTTTTTTGCAAAGTGCCTACCTGTAGATTTTGGCCTGTAGCTCAGCCGCCACCTAGGGAAACCTACCAAACCTGTGCATTTCTGAAAACTAGAGACCTAGGGGAATCCAAGATGGGGTGACTTGTGTGGCTCGGACCAGGTTCTGTTACCCAGAATCCTTTGCAAACCTCAAAATTTGGCTAAAAAAACACATGTTCCTCACATTTCTGTGGCAGAAAGTTCTGGAATCTGAGAGGAGCCACAAATTTCCTTCCACCCAGCGTTCCCCCACGTCTCCCGATAAAAATGATACCTCACTTGTGTGGGTAGGCCTAGCGCCCGCGACAGGAAACGCCCCAAAGCGCAACGTTGACACAGCCAAATTTTTGAAGGAAAACAGAGGTGTTTTTGCAAAGTGCCTACCTGTAGATTTTGGCCTGTAGCTCAGCCGCCACCTAGGGAAACCTACCAAACCTGTGCATTTCTGAAAACTAGAGACCTAGGGGAATCCAAGATGGGGTGACTTGTGTGGCTCGGACCAGGTTCTGTTACCCAGAATCCTTTGCAAACCTCAAAATTTGGCCTAAAAAAACACATGGTCCTCACATTTCTGTGGCAGAAAGTTCTGGAATCTGAGAGGAGCCACAAATTTCCTTCCACCCAGCGTTCCCCCACGTCTCCCGATAAAAATGATACCTCACTTGTGTGGGTAGGCCTAGCGCCCGCGACAGGAATCGCCCCAAAGCGCAACGTGGACAAAGCCAAATTTTTGAAGGAAAACAGAGGTGTTTTTTGCAAAGTGCCTACCTGTAGATTTTGGCCTGTAGCTCAGCCGCCACCTAGGGAAACCTACCAAACCTGTGCATTTCTGAAAACTAGAGACCTAGGGGAATCCAAGATGGGGTGACTTGTGTGGCTCAGACCAGGTTCTGTTACCCAGAATCCTTTGCAAACCTCAAAATTTGGCTAAAAAAACACATGTTCCTTACATTTCTGTGGCAGAAAGTTCTGGAATCTGAGAGGAGCCACAAATTTCCTTCCACCCAGCGTTCCCCCATGTCTCCCGATAAAAATGATACCTCACTTGTGTGGGTAGGCCTAGCGCCCGTGACAGGAAACGCCCCAAAGCGCAACGTGGACACAGCCACATTTTTGAAGGAAAACAGAGGTGTTTTTTGCAAAGTGCCTACCTGTAGATTTTGGCCTGTAGCTGAGCTGCCACCTAGGGAAACCTACCAAACCTGTGCATTTCTGAAAACTAGAGACCTAGGGGAATCCAAGATGGGGTGACTTGTGTGGCTCGGACCAGGTTCTGTTACCCAGAATCCTTTGCAAACCTCATAATTTGGCTAAAAAAACACATGTTCCTCACATTTCTGTGGCAGAAAGTTCTGGAATCTGAGAGGAGCCACAAATTTCCTTCCACCCAGCGTTCCCCCACGTCTCCCGATAAAAATGAAACCTCACTTGTGTGGGAAGGCCTAGCGCCCGCGACAGGAAAAGGCCCAAAGCGCAACGTGGACACAGCCAAATTTTTGAAGGAAAACAGAGGTGTTTTTTGCAAAGTGCCTCCCTGTAGATTTTGGCCTGTAGCTCAGCCGCCACCTAGGGAAACCTGCCAAACCTGTGCATTTCTGAAAACTAGAGACCTAGGGGAATCCAAGATGTGGTGACTTGTGTGGCTCGGACCAGGTTCTGTTACCCAGAATCCTTTGCAAACCTCAAAATTTGGCTAAAAAAACACATGTTCCTCACATTTCTGTGGCAGAAAGTTCTGGAATCTGAGATGAGCCACAAATTTCCTTCCACCCAGCGTTCCCCCATGTCTCCCGATAAAAATGATACCTCACTTGTGTGGGTAGGCCTTGCGCCCGTGACAGGAAACAGCCCAAAGCGCAACGTGGACACAGCCAAATTTTTGAAGGAAAACAGAGGTGTTTTTTGCAAAGTGCCTACCTGTAGATTTTGGCCTGTAGCTCAGCCGCCACCTAGGGAAACCTACCAAACCTGTGCATTTCTGAAAACTAGAGACCTAGGGGAATCCAAGATGGGGTGACTTGTGCGGCTCGGACCAGGTTCTGTTACCCAGAATCCTTTGCAAACCTCAAAATTTGGCTAAAAAAACACATGTTCCTCACATTTCTGTGGCAGAAAGTTCTGGAATCTGAGAGGAGCCACAAATTTCCTTCCACCCAGCGTTCCCCCACGTCTCCCGATACAAATGATACCTCACTTGTGTGGGTAGGCCTAGCGCCCGCGACAGGAAATGCCCCAAAGCGCAACGTGGACACATCCAAATTTTTGAAGGAAAACAGAGGTGTTTTTTGCAAAGTGCCTACCTGTAGATTTTGGCCTGTAGCTCAGCCGCCACCTAGGGAAACCTACCAAACCTGTGCATTTCTGAAAACTAGAGACCTAGGGGAATCCAAGATGGGGTGACTTGTGCGGCTCGGACCAGGTTCTGTTTCCCAGAATCCTTTGCAAACCTCAAGATTTGGCTAAAAAAACACATGTTCCTCACATTTCTGTGGCAGAAAGTTCTGGAATCTGAGAGGAGCCACAAATTTCCTTCCACCCAGCGTTCCCCCACGTCTCCCGATAAAAATTATACCTCACTTGTGTGGGTAGGCCTAGCGCCCGCGACAGGAAACGCCCCAAAGCGCAACGTGGACACAGCCAAATTCTTGGAGGAAAACAGAGGTGTTTTTTGCAAAGTGCCTACCTGTAGATTTTGGCCTGTAGCTCAGCCGCCACCTAGGGAAACCTACCAAACCTGTGCATTTCTGAAAACTAGAGACCTAGGGGAATCCAAGATGGGGTGACTTGTGTGGCTCGGACCAGGTTCTGTTACCCAGAATCCTTTGCAAACCTCACAATTTGGCTAAAAAAACACATGTTCCTCACATTTCTGTGGCAGAAAGTTCTGGAATCTGAGAGGAGCCACAAATTTCCTTCCACCCAGCGTTCCCCCACGTCTCCCGATAAAAATGATACCTCACTTGTGTGGGTAGGCCTAGCGCCCGCGACAGGAAACGCCCCAAAGCGCAACGTTGACACAGCCAAATTTTTGAAGGAAAACAGAGGTGTTTTTTGCAAAGTGCCTACCTGTAGATTTTGGCCTGTAGCTCAGCCGCCACCTAGGGAAACCTACCAAACCTGTGCATTTCTGAAAACTAGAGACCTAGGGGAATCCAAGATGGGGTGACTTGTGTGGCTCGGACCAGGTTCTGTTACCCAGAATCCTTTGCAAACCTCAAAATTTGGCTAAAAAAACACATGGTCCTCACATTTCTGTGGCAGAAAGTTCTGGAATCTGAGAGGAGCCACAAATTTCCTTCCACCCAGCGTTCCCCCATGTCTCCCGATAAAAATGATACCTCACTTGTGTGGGTAGGCCTAGCGCCCGTGACAGAAACGCCCCAAAGCGCAACGTGGACACAGCCAAATTTTTGAAGGAAAACAGAGGTGTTTTTTGCAAAGTGCCTACCTGTAGATTTTGGCCTGTAGCTCAGCTGCCACCTAGGGAAACCTACCAAACCTGTGCATTTCTGAAAACTAGAGACCTAGGGGAATCCAAGATGGGGTGACTTGTGTGGCTCGGACCAGGTTCTGTTACCCAGAATCCTTTGCAAACCTCAAAATTTGGCTAAAAAAACACATGTTCCTCACATTTCTGTGGCAGAAAGTTCTGGAATCTGAGAGGAGCCACAAATTTCCTTCCACCCAGCGTTCCCCCACGTCTCCCGATAAAAATGATACCTCACTTGTGTGGGTAGGCCTAGCGCCCGCGACAGGAATCGCCCCAAAGCGCAACGTGGACACAGCCAAATTTTTGAAGGAAAACAGAGGTGTTTTTTGCAAAGTGCCTACCTGTAGATTTTGGCCTGTAGCTCAGCCGCCACCTAGGGAAACCTACCAAACCTGTGCATTTCTGAAAACTAGAGACCTAGGGGAATCCAAGATGGGGTGACTTGTGTGGCTCAGACCAGGTTCTGTTACCCAGAATCCTTTGCAAACCTCAAAATTTGGCAAAAAAAACACATGTTCCTCACATTTCTGTGGCAGAAAGATCTGGAATCTGAGAGGAGCCACAAATTTCCTTCCACCCAGCGTTCCCCCACATCTCCCGATAAAAATGATACCTCACTTGTGTGGGTAGGCCTAGCGCCCGCGACAGGAAACGCCCCAAAGCGCAACGTGGACACAGCCAAATTTTTGAAGGAAAACAGAGGTGTTTTTTGCAAAGTGCCTACCTGTAGATTTTGGCCTGTAGCTCAGCCGCCACCTAGGGAAACCTACCAAACCTGTGCATTTCTGATAACAAGAGACCTAGGAGAATCCAAGATGGGGTGACTTGTGGCTCGGACCAGGTTCTGTTACCCAGAATCCTTTGCAAACCTCAAAATTTTGCTAAAAAAACACATGTTCCTCACAGTTCTGTGGCAGAAACTCCTGGAATCTGAGAGGAGCCGAGAATTTCCTTCCACCCAGCGTTCCCCCACGTCTCCCGATGAAAATGATACCTCACTTGTGTGGGTAGGCCTAGCGCCCGCGACAGGAAACGCCCCAAAGCGCAACGTGGACACAGCCAAATTTTTGGAGGAAAACAGAGGTGTTTTTTGCAAAGTGCCTACCTGTAGATTTTTGCCTGTAGCTCAGCCGCCACCTAGGGAAACCTACCAAAGCTGTGCATTTCTGAAAACTAGAGACCTAGGGGAATCCAAGATGGGGTGACTTGTGTGGCTCGGACCAGGTTCTGTTACCCAGAATCCTTTGCAAACCTCAAAATTTGGCTAAAAAAACACATGTTCCTCACATTTCTGTGGCAGAAAGTTCTGGAATCTGAGAGGAGCCACGAATTTCCTTCCACCCAGCGTTCCCCCATGTCTCCCAATAAAAATGATACCTCACTTGTGTGGGTAGGCCTAGCGCCCGCGACAGGAAACGCCCCAAAGCGCAACGTGGACACAAACAAATTTTTGGAGGAAAACAGAGGTGTTTTTTGCAAAGTGCCTACCTGTAGATTTTGGCCTGTAGCTCAGCCGCCACCTAGGGAAACCTACCAAAGCTGTGCATTTCTGAAAACGAGAGACCTAGGGGAATCCAAGATGGGGTGACTTGTGTGGCTCGGACCAGGTTCTGTTACCCATAATCCTTTGCAAACCTCAAAATTTGGCTAAAAAAACACATGTTCCTCACATTTCTGTGGCAGAAAGTTCTGGAATCTGAGAGGAGCCACAAATTTCCTTCTACCCAGCATTTCCCCACGTCTCCCGATAAAAATGATACCTCACTTGTGTGGGTAGGCCTAGCGCTCGCGACAGGAAAGCCCCAAAGCGCAACGTGGACACAGCCAAATTTTTGAAGGAAAACAGAGGTGTTTTTTGCAAAGTGTCTACCTGTAGATTTTGGCCTGTAGCTCAGCCGCCACCTAGGGAAACCTACCAAACCTGTGCATTTGTGAAAACTAGAGTCCTAGGGGAATCCAAGATGGGGTGACTTGTGTGGCTCGGACCAGGTTCTGTTACCCAGAATCCTTTGCAAACCTCAAAATTTGGTTAAAAAAACACATGTTCCTCACATTTCTGTGGCAGAAAGTTCTGGAATCTGAGAGGAGCCACAAATTTCCTTCCACCCAGCGTTCCCCCATGTCTCCCGATAAAAATGATGCCTCACTTGTGTGGTAGGCCTAGCGCCCGCGACAGGAAACACCCCAAAGAGCAACGTGGACACACCCAAATTTTTGAAGGAAAACAGAGGTGTTTTTTGCAAAGTGCCTACCTGTAGATTTTGGCCTGTAGCTCAGCCGCCACCTAGGGAAACCTATCAAACCTGTGCATTTCTGAAAACTAGAGACCTAGGGGAATCCACGATGGGGTGACTTGTGTGGCTCGGACCAGGTTCTGTTACCCAGAATCCTTTGCAAACCTCAAAATTTGGCTAAAAAAACACATGTTTCTCACATTTCTGTGGCAGAAAGTTCTGGAATCTGAGAGGAGCCACACATTTCCTTCCACCCAGCGTTCCCCCTTGTCTCCCGATAAAAATGATACCTCACTGGTGTGGGTAGGCCTAGCGCCCGCGACAGGAAACACCCCAAAGCGCAACGTGGACACAGCCAAATTTTTGAAGGAAAACAGAGGTGTTTTTTGCAAAGTGCCTACCTGTAGATTTTGGCCTGTAGCTCAGCCGCCACCTAGGGAAACCTACCAAACCTGTGCATTTCTGATAACTAGAGACATAGGGGAATCCAAGATGTGGTGACTTGTGTGGCTCGGACCAGGTTCTGTTACCCAGAATCCTTTGCAAACCTCAAATTTTGGCTAAAAAAACAGATGTTCCTCACATTTCTGTGGCAGAAAGTTCTGGAATCTGAGAGGAGCCACAAATTTCCTTCCACCCAGCGTTCCCCCACGTCTCCGGATAAAAATGATACTTCACTTGTGTGGTTAGGCCTAGCGCCCGCGACAGGAAACGCCCCAAAGCGCAACGTGGACACATCCAAATTTTTGAAGGAAAACAGAGGTGTTTTTTGCAAAGTGCCTACTTGTAGATTTTGGCTGGTAGCTCAGCCGCCACCTAGGGAAATCTACCAAACCTGTGCATTTCTGAAAACTAGAGACCTAGGGGAATCCAAGATGGGGTGACTTGTGCGGCTCGGACCAGGTTCTGTTACCCAGAATCCTTTGCAAACCTCAAAATTTGGTTAAAAAAACACATGTTCCTCACATTTCTGTGGCAGAAAGTTCTGGAATCTGAGAGGAGCCACAAATTTCCTTCCACCCAGTGTTCCCCCACGTCTCCCGATAAAAATGAAACCTCACTTGTGTGGGAAGGCCTAGCGCCCGCGACAGGAAACGGCCCAAAGCGCAACGTGGACACAGCCAAATTTTTGAAGGAAAACAGAGGTGTTTTTTGCAAAGTGCCTCCCTGTAGATTTTGGCCTGTAGCTCAGCCGCCACCTAGGGAAACCTACCAAACCTGTGCATTTCTGAAAACTAGAGACCTAGGGGAATCCAAGATGTGGTGACTTGTGTGGCTCGGACCAGGTTCTGTTACCCAGAATCCTTTGCAAACCTCAAAATTTGGCTAAAAAAACACATGTTCCTCACATTTCTGTGGCAGAAAGTTCTGGAATCTGAGAGGAGCCACAAATTTCCTTCCACCCAGCGTTCCCCCACGTCTCCCGATAAAAATGATACCTCACTTGTGTGGGTAGGCCTAGCGCCCGCGACAGGAATCGCCCCAAAGCGCAACGTGGACACAGCCAAATTTTTGAAGGAAAACAGAGGTGTTTTTTGCAAAGTGCCTACCTGTAGATTTTGGCCTGTAGCTCAGCCGCCACCTATGGAAACCTACCAAACCTGTGCATTTCTGAAAACTAGAGACCTAGGGGAATCCAAGATGGGGTGACTTGTGTGGCTCGGACCAGGTTCTGTTACCCAGAATCCTTTGCAAACCTCAAAATTTGGCTAAAAAAACACATGTTTCTCACATTTCTGTGGCAGAAAGTTCTGGAATCTGAGAGGAGCCACGAATTTCCTTCCACCCAGCGTTCCCCCACGTCTCCCGATAAAAATGAAACCTCACTTGTGTGGGTAGGCCTAGCGCCCGCGACAGGAAACGCCCCAAAGTGCAACGTGGACACAGCCAAATTTTTGGAGGAAAACAGAGGTGTTTTTTGCAAAGTGCCTACCTGTAGATTTTGGCCTGTAGCTCAGCCGCCACCTAGGGAAACCTACCAAAGCTGTGCATTTCTGAAAACTAGAGACCTAGTGGAATCCAGGATGGGGTGACTTGTGTGGCTCGGACCAGGTTCTGTTACCCAGAATCCTTTGCAAACCTCAAAATGTGGCTAAAAAAACACATGTTCCTCACATTTCTGTGGCAGAAAGTTCTGGAATCTGAGAGGAGCCACAAATTTCCTTCCACCCAGCGTTCCCCCATGTCTCCCGATAAAAATGATACCTCACTTGTGTGGGTAGGCCTAGCACTCGCGACAGGAAACGCCCCAAAGCGCAACGTGGACACAGCCAAATGTTTTGAGGAAAACAGAGGAGTTTTTTGCAAAGTGCCTACCTGTAGATTTTGGCCTGTAGCTCAGCCGCCACCTAGGGAAACCTACCAAACCTGTGCATTTCTGAAAACTAGAGACCTAGGGGAATCCAAGATGGGGTGACTTGTGTGGCTCGGACCAGGTTCTGTTACCCAGAATCCTTTGCAAACCTCAAAATTTGGCTAAAAAAACACATGTTCCTCACATTTCTGTGGCAGAAAGTTCTGGAATCTGAGAGGAGCCACAAATTTCCTTCCACCCAGCGTTCCCCCACGTCTCCCGATAAAAATGATACCTCACTTGTGTGGGAAGGCCTAGCGCCCGCGACAGGAAACGGCCCAAAGCGCAACGTGGACACAGCCAAATTTTTGAAGGAAAACAGAGGTGTTTTATGCAAAGTGCCTACCTGTAGATTTTGGCCTGTAGCTCAGCCGCCACCTAGGGAAACCTACCAAACCTGTGCATTTCTGTAAACTAGAGACCTAGGGGAATCCAAGATAGGGTGACTTGTGTGGCTCGGACCAGGTTCTGTTACCCAGAATCCTTTGCAAACCTCAAATTTTGGCTAAAAAAACACATGTTCCACACATTTCTGTGGCAGAAAGTTCTGGAATCTGAGAGGAGCCACAAATTTCCTTCCACCCAGCGTTCCCCCATGTCTCCCGATACAAATGATACCTCACTTGTGTGGGTAGGCCTAGCGCCCGCGACAGGAAACGCCCCAAAGCGCAACGTGGACACAGCCAAATTTTTGGAGGAAAACAGAGGAGTTTTTTGCAAAGTGCCTACCTGTAGATTTTGGCCTGTAGCTCAGCCGCCACCTAGGGAAACCTACCAAACCTGTGCATTTCTGAAAACTAGAGACCTAGGGGAATCCAAGATGGGGTGACTTGTGTGGCTCGGACCAGGTTCTGTTACCCAGAATCCTTTGCAAACCTCAAAATTTGGCTAAAAAACACATGTTCCTCACATTTCTGTGGCAGAAAGTTCTGGAATCTGAGAGGAGCCACAAATTTCCTTCCACCCAGCGTTCCCCCACGTCTCCCGATAAAAATGATACCTCACTTGTGTGGGTAGGCCTAGCGCCCGCGACAGGACACGCCCCAAAGCGCAACGTTGACACAGCCAAATTTTTGAAGGAAAACAGAGGTGTTTTTGCAAAGTGCCTACCTGTAGATTTTGGCCTGTAGCTCAGCCGCCACCTAGGGAAACCTACCAAACCTGTGCATTTCTGAAAACTAGAGACCTAGGGGAATCCAAGATGGGGTGACTTGTGTGGCTCGGACCAGGTTCTGTTACCCAGAATCCTTTGCAAACCTCAAAATTTGGCTAAAAAAACACATGGTCCTCACATTTCTGTGGCAGAAAGTTCTGGAATCTGAGAGGAGCCACAAATTTCCTTCCACCCAGCGTTCCCCCACGTCTCCCGATAAAAATGATACCTCACTTGTGTGGGTAGGCCTAGCGCCCGCGACAGGAATCGCCCCAAAGCGCAACGTGGACAAAGCCAAATTTTTGAAGGAAAACAGAGGTGTTTTTTGCAAAGTGCCTACCTGTAGATTTTGGCCTGTAGCTCAGCCGCCACCTAGGGAAACCTACCAAACCTGTGCATTTCTGAAAACTAGAGACCTAGGGGAATCCAAGATGGGGTGACTTGTGTGGCTCAGACCAGGTTCTGTTACCCAGAATCCTTTGCAAACCTCAAAATTTGGCTAAAAAAACACATGTTCCTTACATTTCTGTGGCAGAAAGTTCTGGAATCTGAGAGGAGCCACAAATTTCCTTCCACCCAGCGTTCCCCCATGTCTCCCGATAAAAATGATACCTCACTTGTGTGGGTAGGCCTAGCGCCCGTGACAGGAAACGCCCCAAAGCGCAACGTGGACACAGCCAAATTTTTGAAGGAAAACAGAGGTGTTTTTTGCAAAGTGCCTACCTGTAGATTTTGGCCTGTAGCTGAGCTGCCACCTAGGGAAACCTACCAAACCTGTGCATTTCTGAAAACTAGAGACCTAGGGGAATCCAAGATGGGGTGACTTGTGTGGCTCGGACCAGGTTCTGTTACCCAGAATTCTTTGCAAACCTCAAAATTTGGCTAAAAAAACACATGTTCCTCACATTTCTGTGGCAGAAAGTTCTGGAATCTGAGAGGAGCCACAAATTTCCTTCCACCCAGCGTTCCCCCACGTCTCCCGATAAAAATGAAACCTCACTTGTGTGGGAAGGCCTAGCGCCCGCGACAGGAAACGGCCCAAAGCGCAACGTGGACACAGCCAAATTTTTGAAGGAAAACAGAGGTGTTTTTTGCAAAGTGCCTCCCTGTAGATTTTGGCCTGTAGCTCAGCCGCCACCTAGGGAAACCTGCCAAACCTGTGCATTTCTGAAAACTAGAGACCTAGGGGAATCCAAGATGTGGTGACTTGTGTGGCTCGGACCAGGTTCTGTTACCCAGAATCCTTTGCAAACCTCAAAATTTGGCTAAAAAAACAAATGTTCCTCACATTTCTGTGGCAGAAAGTTCTGGAATCTGAGAGGAGCCACAAATTTCCTTCCACCCAGCGTTCCCCCATGTCTCCCGATAAAAATTATACCTCACTTGTGTGGGTAGGCCTAGCACCCGCGACAGGAAACGCCCCAAAGCGCAACGTGGACACAGCCACATTTTTGGAGGAAAACAGAGGAGTTTTTTGCAAAGTGCCTACCTGTAGATTTTGGCCTGTAGCTCAGCCGCCACCTAGGGAAACCTACCAAACCTGTGCATTTCTGAAAACTAGAGACCTAGGGGAATCCAAGATGGGGTGACTTGTGTGGCTCGGACCAGGTTCTGTTACCCAGAATCCTTTACAAACCTCAAAATTTGGCTAAAAAAACACATGTTCCTCACATTTCTGTGGCAGAAAGTTCTGGAATCTGAGAGGAGCCACAAATTTCCTTCCACCCAGCGTTCCCCCACGTCTCCCGATAAAAATGAAACCTCACTTGTGTGGGAAGGCCTAGCGCCCGCGACAGGAATCGCCCCAAAGCGCAACGTGGACAAAGCCAAATTTTTGAAGGAAAACAGAGGTGTTTTTTGCAAAGTGCCTCCCTGTAGATTTTGGCCTGTAGCTCAGCCGCCACCTAGGGAAACCTACCAAACCTGTGCATTTCTGAAAACTAGAGACCTAGGGGAATCCAAGATGTGGTGACTTGTGTGGCTCGGACCAGGTTCTGTTACCCAGAATCCTTTGCAAACCTCAAAATTTGGCTAAAAAAACACATGTTCCTCACATTTCTGTGGCAGAAAGTTCTGGAATCTGAGAGGAGCCACAAATTTCCTTCCACCCAGCGTTCCCCCACGTCTCCCGATAAAAATGATACCTCACTTGTGTGGGTAGGCCTAGCACCCGCGACAGGAAACGCCCCAAAGCGCAACGTGGACACAGCCAAATTTTTGGAGGAAAACAGAGGAGTTTTTTGCAAAGTGCCTACCTGTAGATTTTGGCCTGTAGCTCAGCCGCCACCTAGGGAAACCTACCAAACCTGTGCATTTCTGAAAACTAGAGACCTAGGGGAATCCAAGATGGGGTGACTTGTGTGGCTCGGACCAGGTTCTGTTACCCAGAATCCTTTGCAAACCTCAAAATTTGGCTAAAAAAACACATGGTCCTCACATTTCTGTGGCAGAAAGTTCTGGAATCTGAGAGGAGCCACAAATTTCCTTCCACCCAGCGTTCCCCCATGTCTCCCGATAAAAATGATACATCACTTGTGTGGGTAGGCCTAGCGCCCGTGACAGGAAACGCCCCAAAGCGCAACGTGGACACAGCCAAATTTTTGAAGGAAAACAGAGGTGTTTTTTGCAAAGTGCCTACCTGTAGATTTTCGCCTGTAGCTCAGCTGCCACCTAGGGAAACCTACCAAACCTGTGCATTTCTGAAAACTAGAGACCTAGGGGAATCCAAGATGGGGTGACTTGTGTGGCTCGGACCAGGTTCTGTTACCCAGAATCCTTTGCAAACCTCAAAATTTGGCTAAAAAAACACATGTTCCTCACATTTCTGTGGCAGAAAGTTCTGGAATCTGAGAGGAGCCACAAATTTCTTTCCACCCAGCGTTCCCCCACGTCTCCCGATAAAAATGATACCTCACTTGTGTGGGTAGGCCTAGCGCCCGCGACAGAAATCGCCCCAAAGTGCAACGTGGACACAGCCAAATTTTTGAAGGAAAACAGAGGTGTTTTTTGCAAAGTGCCTACCTGTAGATTTTGGCCTGTAGCTCAGCCGCCACCTAGGGAAACCTACCAAACCTGTGCATTTCTGAAAACTAGAGACCTAGGGGAATCCAAGATGGGGTGACTTGTGTGGCTCAGACCAGGTTCTGTTACCAAGAATCCTTTGCAAACCTCAAAATTTGGCTAAAAAAACACATGTTCCTCACATTTCTGTGGCAGAAAGATCTGGAATCTGAGAGGAGCCACAAATTTCCTTCCACCCAGCGTTCCCCCACGTATCCCGATAAAAATGATACCTCACTTGTGTGGGTAGGCCTATCGCCTGCGACAGGAAACGCCCCAAAGCACAACGTGGACACAGCCAAAATTTTGAAGGAAAACAGAGGTGTTTTTTGCAAAGTGCCTACCTGTAGATTTTGGCCTGTAGCTCAGCCGCCTCCTAGGGAAACCTACCAAACCTGTGCATTTCTGAAAACTAGAGACCTAGGGGAATCCAAGATGGGGTGACTTGTGTGGCTCGGACCAGGTTCTGTTACCCAGAATCCTTTGCAAACCTCAAAATTTGGCTAAAAAAACACATGGTCCTCACATTTCTGTGGCAGAAAGTTCTGGAATCTGAGAGGAGCCACAAATTTCCTTCCACCCAGCGTTCCCCCATGTCTCCCGATAAAAATGATACATCACTTGTGTGGGTAGGCCTAGCGCCCGTGACAGGAAACGCCCCAAAGCGCAACGTGGACACAGCCAAATTTTTGAAGGAAAACAGAGGTGTTTTTTGCAAAGTGCCTACCTGTAGATTTTCGCCTGTAGCTCAGCTGCCACCTAGGGAAACCTACCAAACCTGTGCATTTCTGAAAACTAGAGACCTAGGGGAATCCAAGATGGGGTGACTTGTGTGGCTCGGACCAGGTTCTGTTACCCAGAATCCTTTGCAAACCTCAAAATTTGGCTAAAAAAACACATGTTCCTCACATTTCTGTGGCAGAAAGTTCTGGAATCTGAGAGGAGCCACAAATTTCTTTCCACCCAGCGTTCCCCCACGTCTCCCGATAAAAATGATACCTCACTTGTGTGGGTAGGCCTAGCGCCCGCGACAGAAATCGCCCCAAAGTGCAACGTGGACACAGCCAAATTTTTGAAGGAAAACAGAGGTGTTTTTTGCAAAGTGCCTACCTGTAGATTTTGGCCTGTAGCTCAGCCGCCACCTAGGGAAACCTACCAAACCTGTGCATTTCTGAAAACTAGAGACCTAGGGGAATCCAAGATGGGGTGACTTGTGTGGCTCAGACCAGGTTCTGTTACCAAGAATCCTTTGCAAACCTCAAAATTTGGCTAAAAAAACACATGTTCCTCACATTTCTGTGGCAGAAAGATCTGGAATCTGAGAGGAGCCACAAATTTCCTTCCACCCAGCGTTCCCCCACGTATCCCGATAAAAATGATACCTCACTTGTGTGGGTAGGCCTATCGCCTGCGACAGGAAACGCCCCAAAGCACAACGTGGACACAGCCAAAATTTTGAAGGAAAACAGAGGTGTTTTTTGCAAAGTGCCTACCTGTAGATTTTGGCCTGTAGCTCAGCCGCCTCCTAGGGAAACCTACCAAACCTGTGCATTTCTGAAAACTAGAGACCTAGGGGAATCCAAGATGGGGTGACTTGTGTGGCTCGGACCAGGTTCTGTTACCCAGAATCCTTTGCAAACCTCAAAATTTGGCTAAAAAAACACATGTTCCTCACATTTCTGTGGCAGAAAGTTCTGGAATCTGAGAGGAGCCACAATTTTCCTTCCACAGAGCGTTCCCCCACGTCTCCCGATACAAATGATACCTCACTTGTGTGGGTAGGCCTAGCGCCCGCGACAGGAAACGCCCCAAAGCGCAACGTGGACACAGCCAAATTTTTGAAGGAAAACAGAGGTGTTTTTTGCAAAGTGCCTACCTGTAGATTTTGGCCTGTAGCTCAGCCGCCACCTAGGGAAACCTACCAAACCTGTGCATTTCTGAAAACTAGAGACCTAGGGGAATCCAAGATGGGGTGACTTGTGTGGCTAGGACCAGGTTCTGTTACCCAGAATCCTTTGCAAACCTCAAAATTTGGCTAAAAAAACACATGTTCCTCACATTTCTGTGGCAGAAAGTTCTGGAATCTGAGAGGAGCCACAAATTTCCTTCCACCCAGCGTTCCCCCACGTCTCCCGATAAAAATGAAACCTCACTTGTGTGGGTAGGCCTAGCGCCCTCGACAGGAAACGGCCCAAAGCGGAACGTGGACACAGCCAAATTTTTGAAGGAAAACAGAGGTGTTTTTTGCAAAGTGCCTCCCTGTAGATTTTGGCCTGTAGCTCACCCGCCACCTAGGGAAACCTACCAAACCTGTGCATTTCTGAAAACTAGAGACCTAGGGGAATCCAAGATGTGGTGACTTGTGTGGCTCGGACCAGGTTCTGTTACCCAGAATCCTTTGCAAACCTCAAAATTTGGATAAAAAAACACATGTTCCTCACATTTCTGTGGCAGAAAGTTCTGGAATCTGAGAGGAGCCACAAATTTCCTTCCACCCAGCGTTCCCCCACGTCTCCCGATAAAAATGATACCTCACTTGTGTGGGTAGGCCTAGCGCCCGCGACAGGAAACGCCCCAAAGCGCAACGTTGACACAGCCAAATTTTTGAAGGAAAACAGAGGTGTTTTTTGCAAAGTGCCTACCTGTAGATTTTGGCCTGTAGCTCAGCCGCCACCTAGGGAAACCTACCAAACCTGTGCATTTCTGAAAACTAGAGACCTAGGGGAATCCAAGATGGGGTGACTTGTGTGGCTCGGATCAGGTTCTGTTACCCAGAATCCTTTGCAAACCTCAAAATTTGGCTAAAAAAACACATGGTCCTCACATTTCTGTGGCAGAAAGTTCTGGAATCTGAGAGGAGCCACAAATTTCCTTCCACCCAGCGTTCCCCCATGTCTCCCGATAAAAATGATACCTCACTTGTGTGGGTAGGCCTAGCGCCCGTGACAGGAAACGCCCCAAAGCGCAACGTGGACACAGCCAAATTTTTGAAGGAAAACAGAGGTGTTTTTTGCAAAGTGCCTACCTGTAGATTTTGGCCTGTAGCTCAGCTGCCACCTAGGGAAACCTACCAAACCTGTGCATTTCTGAAAACTAGAGACGTAGGGGAATCCAAGATGGGGTGACTTGTGTGGCTCGGACCAGGTTCTGTTACCCAGAATCCTTTGCAAACCTCAAAATTTGGCTAAAAAAACACATGTTCCTCACATTTCTGTGGCAGAAAGTTCTGGAATCTGAGAGGAGCCACAAATTTCCTTCCACCCAGCGTTCCCCCACGTCTCCCGATAAAAATGATACCTCACTTGTGTGGGTAGGCCTAGCGCCCGCGACAGGAATCGCCCCAAAGCGCAACGTGGACAAAGCCAAATTTTTGAAGGAAAACAGAGGTGTTTTTTGCAAAGTGCCTACCTGTAGATTTTGGCCTGTAGCTCAGCCGCCACCTAGGGAAACCTACCAAACCTGTGCATTTCTGAAAACTAGAGACCTAGGGGAATCCAAGATAGGGTGACTTGTGTGGCTCAGACCAGGTTCTGTTACCCAGAATCCTTTGCAAACCTCAAAATTTGGCTAAAAAAACACATGTTCCTCACATTTCTGTGGCAGAAAGATCTGGAATCTGAGAGGAGCCACAAATTTCCTTCCACCCAGCGTTCCCCCACGTATCCCGATAAAAATGATACCTCACTTGTGTGGGTAGGCCTAGCGCCTGCGACAGGAAATGCCCCAAAGCACAACGTGGACACAGCCAAATTTTTCAAGGAAAACAGAGGTGTTTTTTGCAAAGTGCCTACCTGTAGATTTTGGCCTGTAGCTCGGCCGCCTCCTAGGGAAACCTACCAAACCTGTGCATTTCTGAAAACTAGAGACCTAGGGGAATCCAAGATGGGGTGACTTGTGTGGCTCGGACCAGGTTCTGTTACCCAGAATCCTTTGCAAACCTCAAAATTTGGCTAAAAAAACACATGTTCCTCACATTTCTGTGGCAGAAAGTTCTGGAATCTGAGAGGAGCCACAAATTTCCTTCCACCCAGCGTTCCCCCACGTCTCCCGATAAAAATGATACCTCACTTGTGTGGGTAGGCCTAGCGCCCGCGACAGGAAACGCCCCAAAGCGCAACGTTGACACAGCCAAATTTTTGAAGGAAAACAGAGGTGATTTTTGCAAAGTGCCTACCTGTAGATTTTGGCCTGTAGCTCAGGCGCCACCTAGGGAAACCTACCAAACCTGTGCATTTCTGAAAACTAGAGTCCTAGGGGAATCCAAGAGGGGGTGACTTGTGTGGCTCGGACCAGGTTCTGTTACCCAGAATCCTTTGCAAACCTCAAAATTTGGCTAAAAAAAAACATGGTCCTCACATTTCTGTGGCAGAAAGTTCTGGAATCTGAGAGGAGCCACAAATTTCCTTCCACCCAGTGTTCCCCCATGTCTCCCGATAAAAATGATACCTCACTTGTGTGGGTAGGCCTAGCGCCCGTGACAGGAAACGCCCCAAAGCGCAACGTGGACACAGCCAAATTTTTGAAGGAAAACAGAGGTGTTTTTTGCAAAGTGCCTACCTGTAGATTTTCGCCTGTAGCTCAGCTGCCACCTAGGGAAACCTACCAAACCTGTGCATTTCTGAAAACTAGAGACCTAGGGGAATCCAAGATGGGGTGACTTGTGTGGCTCGGACCAGGTTCTGTTACCCAGAATCCTTTGCAAACCTCAAAATTTGGCTAAAAAAACACATGTTCCTCACATTTCTGTGGCAGAAAGTTCTGGAATCTGAGAGGAGCCACAAATTTCTTTCCACCCAGAGTTCCCCCACGTCTCCCGATAAAAATTATACCTCACTTGTGTGGGTAGGCCTAGCGCCCGCGACAGGAATCGCCCCAAAGCGCAACGTGGACACAGCCAAATTTTTGAAGGAAAACAGAGGTGTTTTTTGCAAAGTGCCTACCTGTAGATTTTGGCCTGTAGCTCAGCCGCCACCTAGGGAAACCTACCAAACCTGTGCATTTCTGAAAACTAGAGACCTAGGGGAATCCAAGATGGGGTGACTTGTGTGGCTCAGACCAGGTTCTGTTACCAAGAATCCTTTGCAAACCTCAAAATTTGGCTAAAAAAACCCATATTCCTCACATTTCTGTGGCAGAAAGATCTGGAATCTGAGAGGAGCCACAAATTTCCTTCCACCCAGCTTTCCCCCACGTATCCCGATAAAAATTATACCTCACTTGTGTGGGTAGGCCTAGCGCCTGCGACAGGAAACGCCCCAAAGCACAACGTGGACACAGCCAAATTTTTGAAGGAAAACAGAGGTGTTTTTTGCAAAGTGCCTACCTGTAGATTTTGGCCTGTAGCTCAGCCGCCTCCTAGGGAAACCTACCAAACCTGTGCATTTCTGAAAACTAGAGACCTAGGGGAATCCAAGATGGGGTGACTTGTGTGGCTCGGACCAGGTTCTGTTACCCAGAATCCTTTGCAAACCTCAACATTTGGCTAAAAAAACACATGTTCCTCACATTTCTGTGGCAGAAAGTTCTGGAATCTGAGAGGAGCCACAAATTTCCTTCCACCCAGCGTTCCCCCACGTCTCCCGATACAAATGATACCTCACTTGTGTGGGTAGGCCTAGCGCCCGCGACAGGAAACGCCCCAAAGCGCAACGTGGACACAGCCAAATTTTTGAAGGAAAACAGAGGTGTTTTTTGAAAAGTGCCTACCTGTAGATTTTGGCCTGTAGCTCAGCCGCCACCTAGGGAAACCTACCAAACCTGTGCATTTCTGAAAACTAGAGACCTAGGGGAATCCAAGATGGGGTGACTTTGTGGCTCGGACCAGGTTCTGTTACCCAGAATCCTTTGCAAACCTCAAAATTTGGCTAAAAAAACACATGGTCCTCACATTTCTGTGGCAGAAAGTTCTGGAATCTGAGAGGAGCCACAAATTTCCTTCCACCCAGCGTTCCCCCATGTCTCCCGATAAAAATGATACCTCACTTGTGTGGGTAGGCCTAGCGCCCGTGACAGGAAACGCCCCAAAGCGCAACGTGGACACAGCCAAATTTTTGAAGGAAAACAGAGGTGTTTTTTGCAAAGTGCCTACCTGTAGATTTTGGCCTGTAGCTCAGCTGCCACCTAGGGAAACCTACCAAACCTGTGCATTTCTGAAAACTAGAGACGTAGGGGAATCCAAGATGGGGTGACTTGTGTGGCTCGGACCAGGTTCTGCTACCCAGAATCCTTTGCAAACCTCAAAATTTGGCTAAAAAAACACATGTTCCTCACATTTCTGTGGCAGAAAGTTCTGGAATCTGAGAGGAGCCACAAATTTCCTTCCACCCAGCGTTCCCCCACGTCTCCCGATAAAAATGATACCTCACTTGTGTGGGTAGGCCTAGCGCCCGCGACAGGAATCGCCCCAAAGCGCAATGTGGACAAAGCCAAATTTTTGAAGGAAAACAGAGGTGTTTTTTGCAAAGTGCCTACCTGTAGATTTTGGCCTGTAGCTCAGCCGCCACCTAGGGAAACCTACCAAACCTGTGCATTTCTGAAAACTAAAGACCTAGGGGAATCCAAGATGGGGTGACTTGTGTGGCTCAGACCAGGTTCTGTTACCCAGAATCCTTTGCAAACCTCAAAATTTGGCTAAAAAAACACATGTTCCTTACATTTCTGTGGCAGAAAGATCTGGAATCTGAGAGGAGCCACAAATTTCCTTCCACCCAGCGTTCCCCCACGTATCCCGATAAAAATGATACCTCACTTGTGTGGGTAGGCCTAGCGCCTGCGACAGGAAACGCCCCAAAGCACAACGTGGACACAGCCAAATTTTTGAAGGAAAACAGAGGTGTTTTTTGCAAAGTGCCTACCTGTAGATTTTGGCCTGTAGCTCAGCCGCCTCCTAGGGAAACCTACCAAACCTGTGCATTTCTGAAAACTAGAGACCTAGGGGAATCCAAGATGGGGTGACTTGTGTGGCTCGGACCAGGTTCTGTTACCCAGAATCCTTTGCAAACCTCAACATTTGGCTAAAAAAACACATATTCCTCACATTTCTGTGGCAGAAAGATCTGGAATCTGAGAGGAGCCACAAATTTCCTTCCACCCAGCTTTCCCCCACGTATCCCGATAAAAATGATACCTCACTTGTGTGGGTAGGCCTAGCGCCTGCGACAGGAAACGCCCCAAAGCACAACGTGGACACAGCCAAATTTTTGAAGGAAAACAGAGGTGTTTTTTGCAAAGTGCCTACCTGTAGATTTTGGCCTGTAGCTCAGCCGCCTCCTAGGGAAACCTACCAAACCTGTGCATTTCTGAAAACTAGAGACCTAGGGGAATCCAAGATGGGGTGACTTGTGTGGCTCGGACCAGGTTCTGTTACCCAGAATCCTTTGCAAACCTCAACATTTGGCTAAAAAAACACATGTTCCTCACATTTCTGTGGCAGAAAGTTCTGGAATCTGAGAGGAGCCACAAATTTCCTTCCACCCAGCGTTCCCCCACGTCTCCCGATACAAATGATACCTCACTTGTGTGGGTAGGCCTAGCGCCCGCGACAGGAAACGCCCCAAAGCGCAACGTGGACACAGCCAAATTTTTGAAGGAAAACAGAGGTGTTTTTTGAAAAGTGCCTACCTGTAGATTTTGGCCTGTAGCTCAGCCGCCACCTAGGGAAACCTACCAAACCTGTGCATTTCTGAAAACTAGAGACCTAGGGGAATCCAAGATGGGGTGACTTGTGTGGCTCGGACCAGGTTCTGTTACCCAGAATCCTTTGCAAACCTCAAAATTTGGCTAAAAAAACACATGTTCCTCACATTTCTGTGGCAGAAAGTTCTGGAATCTGAGAGGAGCCACAAATTTCCTTCCACCCAGAGTTCCCCCACGTCTCCCGATAAAAATGATACCTCACTTGTGTGGGTAGGCCTAGCGCCCGCGACAGGAAACGCCCCAAAGCGCAACGTTGACACAGCCAAATTTTTGAAGGAAAACAGAGGTGATTTTTGCAAAGTGCCTACCTGTAGATTTTGGCCTGTAGCTCAGGCGCCACCTAGGGAAACCTACCAAACCTGTGCATTTCTGAAAACTAGAGACCTAGGGGAATCCAAGAGGGGGTGACTTGTGTGGCTCGGACCAGGTTCTGTTACCCAGAATCCTTTGCAAACCTCAAAATTTGGCTAAAAAAAAACATGGTCCTCACATTTCTGTGGCAGAAAGTTCTGGAATCTGAGAGGAGCCACAAATTTCCTTCCACCCAGTGTTCCCCCATGTCTCCCGATAAAAATGATACCTCACTTGTGTGGGTAGGCCTAGCGCCCGTGACAGGAAACGCCCCAAAGCGCAACGTGGACACAGCCAAATTTTTGAAGGAAAACAGAGGTGTTTTTTGCAAAGTGCCTACCTGTAGATTTTCGCCTGTAGCTCAGCTGCCACCTAGGGAAACCTACCAAACCTGTGCATTTCTGAAAACTAGAGACCTAGGGGAATCCAAGATGGGGTGACTTGTGTGGCTCGGACCAGGTTCTGTTACCCAGAATCCTTTGCAAACCTCAAAATTTGGCTAAAAAAACACATGTTCCTCACATTTCTGTGGCAGAAAGTTCTGGAATCTGAGAGGAGCCACAAATTTCTTTCCACCCAGAGTTCCCCCACGTCTCCCGATAAAAATTATACCTCACTTGTGTGGGTAGGCCTAGCGCCCGCGACAGGAATCGCCCCAAAGCGCAACGTGGACACAGCCAAATTTTTGAAGGAAAACAGAGGTGTTTTTTGCAAAGTGCCTACCTGTAGATTTTGGCCTGTAGCTCAGCCGCCACCTAGGGAAACCTACCAAACCTGTGCATTTCTGAAAACTAGAGACCTAGGGGAATCCAAGATGGGGTGACTTGTGTGGCTCAGACCAGGTTCTGTTACCAAGAATCCTTTGCAAACCTCAAAATTTGGCTAAAAAAACCCATATTCCTCACATTTCTGTGGCAGAAAGATCTGGAATCTGAGAGGAGCCACAAATTTCCTTCCACCCAGCTTTCCCCCACGTATCCCGATAAAAATTATACCTCACTTGTGTGGGTAGGCCTAGCGCCTGCGACAGGAAACGCCCCAAAGCACAACGTGGACACAGCCAAATTTTTGAAGGAAAACAGAGGTGTTTTTTGCAAAGTGCCTACCTGTAGATTTTGGCCTGTAGCTCAGCCGCCTCCTAGGGAAACCTACCAAACCTGTGCATTTCTGAAAACTAGAGACCTAGGGGAATCCAAGATGGGGTGACTTGTGTGGCTCGGACCAGGTTCTGTTACCCAGAATCCTTTGCAAACCTCAACATTTGGCTAAAAAAACACATGTTCCTCACATTTCTGTGGCAGAAAGTTCTGGAATCTGAGAGGAGCCACAAATTTCCTTCCACCCAGCGTTCCCCCACGTCTCCCGATACAAATGATACCTCACTTGTGTGGGTAGGCCTAGCGCCCGCGACAGGAAACGCCCCAAAGCGCAACGTGGACACAGCCAAATTTTTGAAGGAAAACAGAGGTGTTTTTTGAAAAGTGCCTACCTGTAGATTTTGGCCTGTAGCTCAGCCGCCACCTAGGGAAACCTACCAAACCTGTGCATTTCTGAAAACTAGAGACCTAGGGGAATCCAAGATGGGGTGACTTTGTGGCTCGGACCAGGTTCTGTTACCCAGAATCCTTTGCAAACCTCAAAATTTGGCTAAAAAAACACATGGTCCTCACATTTCTGTGGCAGAAAGTTCTGGAATCTGAGAGGAGCCACAAATTTCCTTCCACCCAGCGTTCCCCCATGTCTCCCGATAAAAATGATACCTCACTTGTGTGGGTAGGCCTAGCGCCCGTGACAGGAAACGCCCCAAAGCGCAACGTGGACACAGCCAAATTTTTGAAGGAAAACAGAGGTGTTTTTTGCAAAGTGCCTACCTGTAGATTTTGGCCTGTAGCTCAGCTGCCACCTAGGGAAACCTACCAAACCTGTGCATTTCTGAAAACTAGAGACGTAGGGGAATCCAAGATGGGGTGACTTGTGTGGCTCGGACCAGGTTCTGCTACCCAGAATCCTTTGCAAACCTCAAAATTTGGCTAAAAAAACACATGTTCCTCACATTTCTGTGGCAGAAAGTTCTGGAATCTGAGAGGAGCCACAAATTTCCTTCCACCCAGCGTTCCCCCACGTCTCCCGATAAAAATGATACCTCACTTGTGTGGGTAGGCCTAGCGCCCGCGACAGGAATCGCCCCAAAGCGCAATGTGGACAAAGCCAAATTTTTGAAGGAAAACAGAGGTGTTTTTTGCAAAGTGCCTACCTGTAGATTTTCGCCTGTAGCTCAGCTGCCACCTAGGGAAACCTACCAAACCTGTGCATTTCTGAAAACTAGAGACCTAGGGGAATCCAAGATGGGGTGACTTGTGTGGCTCGGACCAGGTTCTGTTACCCAGAATCCTTTGCAAACCTCAAAATTTGGCTAAAAAAACACATGTTCCTCACATTTCTGTGGCAGAAAGTTCTGGAATCTGAGAGGAGCCACAAATTTCTTTCCACCCAGAGTTCCCCCACGTCTCCCGATAAAAATTATACCTCACTTGTGTGGGTAGGCCTAGCGCCCGCGACAGGAATCGCCCCAAAGCGCAACGTGGACACAGCCAAATTTTTGAAGGAAAACAGAGGTGTTTTTTGCAAAGTGCCTACCTGTAGATTTTGGCCTGTAGCTCAGCCGCCACCTAGGGAAACCTACCAAACCTGTGCATTTCTGAAAACTAGAGACCTAGGGGAATCCAAGATGGGGTGACTTGTGTGGCTCAGACCAGGTTCTGTTACCAAGAATCCTTTGCAAACCTCAAAATTTGGCTAAAAAAACCCATATTCCTCACATTTCTGTGGCAGAAAGATCTGGAATCTGAGAGGAGCCACAAATTTCCTTCCACCCAGCTTTCCCCCACGTATCCCGATAAAAATTATACCTCACTTGTGTGGGTAGGCCTAGCGCCTGCGACAGGAAACGCCCCAAAGCACAACGTGGACACAGCCAAATTTTTGAAGGAAAACAGAGGTGTTTTTTGCAAAGTGCCTACCTGTAGATTTTGGCCTGTAGCTCAGCCGCCTCCTAGGGAAACCTACCAAACCTGTGCATTTCTGAAAACTAGAGACCTAGGGGAATCCAAGATGGGGTGACTTGTGTGGCTCGGACCAGGTTCTGTTACCCAGAATCCTTTGCAAACCTCAACATTTGGCTAAAAAAACACATGTTCCTCACATTTCTGTGGCAGAAAGTTCTGGAATCTGAGAGGAGCCACAAATTTCCTTCCACCCAGCGTTCCCCCACGTCTCCCGATACAAATGATACCTCACTTGTGTGGGTAGGCCTAGCGCCCGCGACAGGAAACGCCCCAAAGCGCAACGTGGACACAGCCAAATTTTTGAAGGAAAACAGAGGTGTTTTTTGAAAAGTGCCTACCTGTAGATTTTGGCCTGTAGCTCAGCCGCCACCTAGGGAAACCTACCAAACCTGTGCATTTCTGAAAACTAGAGACCTAGGGGAATCCAAGATGGGGTGACTTTGTGGCTCGGACCAGGTTCTGTTACCCAGAATCCTTTGCAAACCTCAAAATTTGGCTAAAAAAACACATGGTCCTCACATTTCTGTGGCAGAAAGTTCTGGAATCTGAGAGGAGCCACAAATTTCCTTCCACCCAGCGTTCCCCCATGTCTCCCGATAAAAATGATACCTCACTTGTGTGGGTAGGCCTAGCGCCCGTGACAGGAAACGCCCCAAAGCGCAACGTGGACACAGCCAAATTTTTGAAGGAAAACAGAGGTGTTTTTTGCAAAGTGCCTACCTGTAGATTTTGGCCTGTAGCTCAGCTGCCACCTAGGGAAACCTACCAAACCTGTGCATTTCTGAAAACTAGAGACGTAGGGGAATCCAAGATGGGGTGACTTGTGTGGCTCGGACCAGGTTCTGCTACCCAGAATCCTTTGCAAACCTCAAAATTTGGCTAAAAAAACACATGTTCCTCACATTTCTGTGGCAGAAAGTTCTGGAATCTGAGAGGAGCCACAAATTTCCTTCCACCCAGCGTTCCCCCACGTCTCCCGATAAAAATGATACCTCACTTGTGTGGGTAGGCCTAGCGCCCGCGACAGGAATCGCCCCAAAGCGCAATGTGGACAAAGCCAAATTTTTGAAGGAAAACAGAGGTGTTTTTTGCAAAGTGCCTACCTGTAGATTTTGGCATGTAGCTCAGCCGCCACCTAGGGAAACCTACCAAACCTGTGCATTTCTGAAAACTAGAGACCTAGGGGAATCCAAGATGGGGTGACTTGTGTGGCTCAGACCAGGTTCTGTTACCCAGAATCCTTTGCAAACCTCAAAATTTGGCTAAAAAAACACATGTTCCTTACATTTCTGTGGCAGAAAGATCTGGAATCTGAGAGGAGCCACAAATTTCCTTCCACCCAGCGTTCCCCCACGTATCCCGATAAAAATGATACCTCACTTGTGTGGGTAGGCCTAGCGCCTGCGACAGGAAACGCCCCAAAGCACAACGTGGACACAGCCAAATTTTTGAAGGAAAACAGAGGTGTTTTTTGCAAAGTGCCTACCTGTAGATTTTGGCCTGTAGCTCAGCCGCCTCCTAGGGAAACCTACCAAACCTGTGCATTTCTGAAAACTAGAGACCTAGGGGAATCCAAGATGGGGTGACTTGTGTGGCTCGGACCAGGTTCTGTTACCCAGAATCCTTTGCAAACCTCAACATTTGGCTAAAAAAACACATATTCCTCACATTTCTGTGGCAGAAAGATCTGGAATCTGAGAGGAGCCACAAATTTCCTTCCACCCAGCTTTCCCCCACGTATCCCGATAAAAATGATACCTCACTTGTGTGGGTAGGCCTAGCGCCTGCGACAGGAAACGCCCCAAAGCACAACGTGGACACAGCCAAATTTTTGAAGGAAAACAGAGGTGTTTTTTGCAAAGTGCCTACCTGTAGATTTTGGCCTGTAGCTCAGCCGCCTCCTAGGGAAACCTACCAAACCTGTGCATTTCTGAAAACTAGAGACCTAGGGGAATCCAAGATGGGGTGACTTGTGTGGCTCGGACCAGGTTCTGTTACCCAGAATCCTTTGCAAACCTCAACATTTGGCTAAAAAAACACATGTTCCTCACATTTCTGTGGCAGAAAGTTCTGGAATCTGAGAGGAGCCACAAATTTCCTTCCACCCAGCGTTCCCCCACTTCTCCCGATACAAATGATACCTCACTTGTGTGGGTAGGCCTAGCGCCCGCGACAGGAAACGCCCCAAAGCGCAACGTGGACACAGCCAAATTTTTGAAGGAAAACAGAGGTGTTTTTTGAAAAGTGCCTACCTGTAGATTTTGGCCTGTAGCTCAGCCGCCACCTAGGGAAACCTACCAAACCTGTGCATTTCTGAAAACTAGAGACCTAGGGGAATCCAAGATGGGGTGACTTGTGTGGCTCGGACCAGGTTCTGTTACCCAGAATCCTTTGCAAACCTCAAAATTTGGCTAAAAAAACACATGGTCCTCACATTTCTGTGGCAGAAAGTTCTGGAATCTGAGAGGAGCCACAAATTTCCTTCCACCCAGCGTTCCCCCATGTCTCCCGATAAAAATGATACCTCACTTGTGTGGGTAGGCCTAGCGCCCGTGACAGGAAACGCCCCAAAGCGCAACGTGGACACAGCCAAATTTTTGAAGGAAAACAGAGGTGTTTTTTGCAAAGTGCCTACCTGTAGATTTTGGCCTGTAGCTCAGCTGCCACCTAGGGAAACCTACCAAACCTGTGCATTTCTGAAAACTAGAGACGTAGGGGAATCCAAGATGGGGTGACTTGTGTGGCTCGGACCAGGTTCTGCTACCCAGAATCCTTTGCAAACCTCAAAATTTGGCTAAAAAAACACATGTTCCTCACATTTCTGTGGCAGAAAGTTCTGGAATCTGAGAGGAGCCACAAATTTCCTTCCACCCAGCGTTCCCCCACGTCTCCCGATAAAAATGATACCTCACTTGTGTGGGTAGGCCTAGCGCCCGCGACAGGAATCGCCCCAAAGCGCAACGTGGACAAAGCCAAATTTTTTAAGGAAAACAGAGGTGTTTTTTGCAAAGTGCCTACCTGTAGATTTTGGCCTGTAGCTCAGCCGCCACCTAGGGAAACCTACCAAACCTGTGCATTTCTGAAAACTAGAGACCTAGGGGAATCCAAGATGGGGTGACTTGTGTGGCTCAGACCAGGTTCTGTTACCCAGAATCCTTTGCAAACCTCAAAATGTGGCTAAAAAAACACATGTTCCTTACATTTCTGTGGCAGAAAGATCTGGAATCTGAGAGGAGCCACAAATTTCCTTCCACCCAGCGTTCCCCCACGTATCCCGATAAAAATGATACCTCACTTGTGTGGGTAGGCCTAGCGCCTGCGACAGGAAATGCCCCAAAGCACAACGTGGACACAGCCAAATTTTTCAAGGAAAACAGAGGTGTTTTTTGAAAAGTGCCTACCTGTAGATTTTGGCCTGTAGCTCGGCCGCCTCCTAGGGAAACCTACCAAACCTGTGCATTTCTGAAAACTAGAGACCTAGGGGAATCCAAGATGGGGTGACTTGTGTGGCTCGGACCAGGTTCTGTTACCCAGAATCCTTTGCAAACCTCAAAATTTGGCTAAAAAAACACATGTTCCTCACATTTCTGTGGCAGAAAGTTCTGGAATCTGAGAGGAGCCACAAATTTCCTTCCACCCAGCGTTCCCCCACGTCTCCCGATAAAAATGATACCTCACTTGTGTGGGTAGGCCTAGCGCCCGCGACAGGAAACGCCCCAAAGCGCAACGTGGACACAGCCAAATTTTTGAAGGAAAACAGAGGTGTTTTTTGCAAAGTGCCTACCTGTAGATTTTCGCCTGTGGCTCAGCTGCCACCTAGGGAAACCTACCAAACCTGTGCATTTCTGAAAACTAGAGACCTAGGGGAATCCAAGATGGGGTGACTTGTGTGGCTCGGACCAGGTTCTGTTACCCAGAATCCTTTGCAAACCTCAAAATTTGGCTAAAAAAATACATGTTCCTCACATTTCTGTGGCAGAAAGTTCTGGAATCTGAGAGGAGCCACAAATTTCTTTCCACCCAGCGTTCCCCCACGTGTCCCGATAAAAATTATACCTCACTTGTGTGGGTAGGCCTAGCGCCCGCGACAGGAATCGCCCCAAAGCGCAACGTGGACACAGCCAAATTTTTGAAGGAAAACAGAGGTGTTTTTTGCAAAGTGCCTACCTGTAGATTTTGGCCTGTAGCTCAGCCGCCACCTAGGGAAACCTACCAAACCTGTGCATTTCTGAAAACTAGAGACCTAGGGGAATCCAAGATGGGGTGACTTGTGTGGCTCAGACCAGGTTCTGTTACCAAGAATCCTTTGCAAACCTCAAAATTTGGCTAAAAAAACCCATGTTCCTCAAATTTCTGTGGCAGAAAGATCTGGAATCTGAGAGGAGCCACAAATTTCCTTCCACCCAGCGTTCCCCCACGTATCCCGATAAAAATTATACCTCACTTGTGTGGGTAGGCCTAGCGCCTGCGACAGGAAACGCCCCAAAGCACAACGTGGACACAGCCAAATTTTTGAAGGAAAACAGAGGTGTTTTTTTAAAAGTGCCTACCTGTAGATTTTGGCCTGTAGCTCAGCCGCCACCTAGGGAAACCTACCAAACCTGTGCATTTCTGAAAACTAGAGACCTAGGGGAATCCAAGATGGGGTGACTTGTGTGGCTCGGACCAGGTTCTGTTACCCAGAATCCTTTGCAAACCTCAAAATTTGGCTAAAAAAACACATGTTCCTCACATTTCTGTGGCAGAAAGTTCTGGAATCTGAGAGGAGCCACAAATTTCCTTCCACCCAGCGTTCCCCCACGTCTCCCGATAAAAATGAAACCTCACTTGTGTGGGTAGGCCTAGCGCCCGCGACAGGAAACGGCCCAAAGCGGAACGTGGACACAGCCAAATTTTTGAAGGAAAACAGAGGTGTTTTTTGCAAAGTGCCTCCCTGTAGATTTTGGCCTGTAGCTCAGCCGCCACCTAGGGAAACCTACCAAACCTGTGCATTTCTGAAAACTAGAGACCTAGGGGAATCCAAGATGGGGTGACTTGTGTGGCTCAGACCAGGTTCTGTTACCCAGAATCCTTTGCAAACCTCAACATTTGGCTAAAAAAACACATGTTCCTCACATTTCTGTGGCAGAAAGTTCTGGAATCTGAGAGGAGCCACAAATTTCCTTCCACCCAGCGTTCCCCCACATCTCCCGATAAAAATGATACCTCACTTGTGTGGGTAGGCCTAGCGCCCGCGACAGGAAACGCCCCAAAGCGCAACGTGGACACAGCCAAATTTTTCAAGGAAAACAGAGGTGTTTTTTGCAAAGTGCCTACCTGTAGATTTTCGCCTGTGGCTCAGCTGCCACCTAGGGAAACCTACCAAACCTGTGCATTTCTGAAAACTAGAGACCTAGGGGAATCCAAGATGGGGTGACTTGTGTGGCTCGGACCAGGTTCTGTTACCCAGAATCCTTTGCAAACCTCAAAATTTGGCTAAAAAAACACATGTTCCTCACATTTCTGTGGCAGAAAGTTCTGGAATCTGAGAGGAGCCACAAATTTCTTTCCACCCAGCGTTCCCCCACGTGTCCCGATAAAAATTATACCTCACTTGTGTGGGTAGGCCTAGCGCCCGCGACAGGAATCGCCCCAAAGCGCAACGTGGACACAGCCAAATTTTTGAAGGAAAACAGAGGTGTTTTTTGCAAAGTGCCTACCTGTAGATTTTGGCCTGTAGCTCAGCCGCCACCTAGGGAAACCTACCAAACCTGTGCATTTCTGAAAACTAGAGACCTAGGGGAATCCAAGATGGGGTGACTTGTGTGGCTCAGACCAGGTTCTGTTACCAAGAATCCTTTGCAAACCTCAAAATTTGGCTAAAAAAACCCATGTTCCTCAAATTTCTGTGGCAGAAAGATCTGGAATCTGAGAGGAGCCACAAATTTCCTTCCACCCAGCGTTCCCCCACGTATCCCGATAAAAATTATACCTCACTTGTGTGGGTAGGCCTAGCGCCTGCGACAGGAAACGCCCCAAAGCACAACGTGGACACAGCCAAATTTTTGAAGGAAAACAGAGGTGTTTTTTGCAAAGTGCCTACCTGTAGATTTTGGCCTGTAGCTCAGCCGCCTCCTAGGGAAACCTACCAAACCTGTGCATTTCTGAAAACTAGAGACCTAGGGGAATCCAAGATGGGGTGACTTGTGTGGCTCGGACCAGGTTCTGTTACCCAGAATCCTTTGCAAACCTCAACATTTGGCTAAAAAAACACATGTTCCTCACATTTCTGTGGCAGAAAGTTCTGGAATCTGAGAGGAGCCACAAATTTCTTTCCACCCAGCGTTCCCCCACGTCTCCCGATACAAATTATACCTCACTTGTGTGGGTAGGCCTAGCGCCCGCGACAGGAAACGCCCCAAAGCGCAACGTGGACACAGCCAAATTTTTGAAGGAAAACAGAGGTGTTTTTTTAAAAGTGCCTACCTGTAGATTTTGGCCTGTAGCTCAGCCGCCACCTAGGGAAACCTACCAAACCTGTGCATTTCTGAAAACTAGAGACCTAGGGGAATCCAAGATGGGGTGACTTGTGTGGCTCGGACCAGGTTCTGTTACCCAGAATCCTTTGCAAACCTCAAAATTTGGCTAAAAAAACACATGTTCCTCACATTTCTGTGGCAGAAAGTTCTGGAATCTGAGAGGAGCCACAAATTTCCTTCCACCCAGCGTTCCCCCACGTCTCCCGATAAAAATGAAACCTCACTTGTGTGGGTAGGCCTAGCGCCCGCGACAGGAAACGGCCCAAAGCGGAACGTGGACACAGCCAAATTTTTGAAGGAAAACAGAGGTGTTTTTTGCAAAGTGCCTCCCTGTAGATTTTGGCCTGTAGCTCAGCCGCCACCTAGGGAAACCTACCAAACCTGTGCATTTCTGAAAACTAGAGACCTAGGGGAATCCAAGATGGGGTGACTTGTGTGGCTCAGACCAGGTTCTGTTACCCAGAATCCTTTGCAAACCTCAACATTTGGCTAAAAAAACACATGTTCCTCACATTTCTGTGGCAGAAAGTTCTGGAATCTGAGAGGAGCCACAAATTTCCTTCCACCCAGCGTTCCCCCACGTCTCCCGATACAAATGATACCTCACTTGTGTGGGTAGGCCTAGCGCCCGCGACAGGAATCGCCCCAAAGCGCAACGTGGACACAGCCAAATGTTTGAAGGAAAACAGAGGTGTTTTTTGAAAAGTGCCTACCTGTAGATTTTGGCCTGTAGCTCAGCCGCCACCTAGGGAAACCTACCAAACCTGTGCATTTCTGAAAACTAGAGACCTAGGGGAATCCAAGATGGGGTGACTTGTGTGGCTCGGCCCAGGTTCTGTTACCCAGAATCCTTTGCAAACCTCAAAATGTGGCTAAAAAAACACATGGTCCTCACATTTCTGTGGCAGAAAGTTCTGGAATCTGAGAGGAGCCACAAATTTCCTTCCACCCAGCGTTCCCCCACGTCTCCCGATACAAATGATACCTCACTTGTGTGGGTAGGCCTAGCGCCCGCGACAGGAAACGCCCCAAAGCACAACGTGGACACAGCCAAATTTTTGAAGGAAAACAGAGGTGTTTTTTGCAAAGTGCCTACCTGTAGATTTTGGCCTGTAGCTCAGCCGCCTCCTAGGGAAACCTACCAAACCTGTGCATTTCTGAAAACTAGAGACCTAGGGGAATCCAAGATGGGGTGACTTGTGTGGCTCGGACCAGGTTCTGTTACCCAGAATCCTTTGCAAACCTCAACATTTGGCTAAAAAAACACATGTTCCTCACATTTCTGTGGCAGAAAGTTCTGGAATCTGAGAGGAGCCACAAATTTCTTTCCACCCAGCGTTCCCCCACGTCTCCCGATACAAATTATACCTCACTTGTGTGGGTAGGCCTAGCGCCCGCGACAGGAAACGCCCCAAAGCGCAACGTGGACACAGCCAAATTTTTGAAGGAAAACAGAGGTGTTTTTTTAAAAGTGCCTACCTGTAGATTTTGGCCTGTAGCTCAGCCGCCACCTAGGGAAACCTACCAAACCTGTGCATTTCTGAAAACTAGAGACCTAGGGGAATCCAAGATGGGGTGACTTGTGTGGCTCGGACCAGGTTCTGTTACCCAGAATCCTTTGCAAACCTCAAAATTTGGCTAAAAAAACACATGTTCCTCACATTTCTGTGGCAGAAAGTTCTGGAATCTGAGAGGAGCCACAAATTTCCTTCCACCCAGCGTTCCCCCACGTCTCCCGATAAAAATGAAACCTCACTTGTGTGGGTAGGCCTAGCGCCCGCGACAGGAAACGGCCCAAAGCGGAACGTGGACACAGCCAAATTTTTGAAGGAAAACAGAGGTGTTTTTTGCAAAGTGCCTCCCTGTAGATTTTGGCCTGTAGCTCAGCCGCCACCTAGGGAAACCTACCAAACCTGTGCATTTCTGAAAACTAGAGACCTAGGGGAATCCAAGATGGGGTGACTTGTGTGGCTCAGACCAGGTTCTGTTACCCAGAATCCTTTGCAAACCTCAACATTTGGCTAAAAAAACACATGTTCCTCACATTTCTGTGGCAGAAAGTTCTGGAATCTGAGAGGAGCCACAAATTTCCTTCCACCCAGCGTTCCCCCACGTCTCCCGATACAAATGATACCTCACTTGTGTGGGTAGGCCTAGCGCCCGCGACAGGAATCGCCCCAAAGCGCAACGTGGACACAGCCAAATGTTTGAAGGAAAACAGAGGTGTTTTTTGAAAAGTGCCTACCTGTAGATTTTGGCCTGTAGCTCAGCCGCCACCTAGGGAAACCTACCAAACCTGTGCATTTCTGAAAACTAGAGACCTAGGGGAATCCAAGATGGGGTGACTTGTGTGGCTCGGCCCAGGTTCTGTTACCCAGAATCCTTTGCAAACCTCAAAATGTGGCTAAAAAAACACATGGTCCTCACATTTCTGTGGCAGAAAGTTCTGGAATCTGAGAGGAGCCACAAATTTCCTTCCACCCAGCGTTCCCCCACGTCTCCCGATACAAATGATACCTCACTTGTGTGGGTAGGCCTAGCGCCCGCGACAGGAAACGCCCCAAAGCGCAACGTGGACACAGCCAAATTTTTGAAGGAAAACAGAGGTTTTTTTTGAAAAGTGCCTACCTGTAGATTTTGGCCTGTAGCTCAGCCGCCACCTAGGGAAACCTACCAAACCTGTGCATTTCTGAAAACTAGAGACCTAGGGGAATCCAAGATGGGGTGACTTGTGTGGCTCGGACCAGGTTCTGTTACCCAGAATCCTTTGCAAACCTCAAAATTTGGCTAAAAAAACACATGGTCCTCACATTTCTGTGGCAGAAAGTTCTGGAATCTGAGAGGAGCCACAAATTTCCTTCCACCCAGCGTTCCCCCATGTCTCCCGATAAAAATGATACCTCACTTGTGTGGGTAGGCCTAGCGCCCGTGACAGGAAACGCCCCAAAGCGCAACGTGGACACAGCCAAATTTTTGAAGGAAAACAGAGGTGTTTTTTGCAAAGTGCCTACCTGTAGATTTTGGCCTGTAGCTCAGCTGCCACCTAGGGAAACCTACCAAACCTGTGCATTTCTGAAAACTAGAGACGTAGGGGAATCCAAGATGGGGTGACTTGTGTGGCTCGGACCAGGTTCTGCTACCCAGAATCCTTTGCAAACCTCAAAATTTGGCTAAAAAAACACATGTTCCTCACATTTCTGTGGCAGAAAGTTCTGGAATCTGAGAGGAGCCACAAATTTCCTTCCACCCAGCGTTCCCCCACGTCTCCCGATAAAAATGATACCTCACTTGTGTGGGTAGGCCTAGCGCCCGCGACAGGAATCGCCCCAAAGCGCAACGTGGACAAAGCCAAATTTTTGAAGGAAAACAGAGGTGTTTTTTGCAAAGTGCCTACCTGTAGATTTTGGCCTGTAGCTCAGCCGCCACCTAGGGAAACCTACCAAACCTGTGCATTTCTGAAAACTAGAGACCTAGGGGAATCCAAGATGGGGTGACTTGTGTGGCTCAGACCAGGTTCTGTTACCCAGAATCCTTTGCAAACCTCAAAATTTGGCTAAAAAAACACATGTTCCTTACATTTCTGTGGCAGAAAGATCTGGAATCTGAGAGGAGCCACAAATTTCCTTCCACCCAGCGTTCCCCCACGTATCCCGATAAAACTGATACCTCACTTGTGTGGGTAGGCCTAGCGCCTGCGACAGGAAATGCCCCAAAGCACAACGTGGACACAGCCAAATTTTTCAAGGAAAACAGAGGTGTTTTTTGCAAAGTGCCTACCTGTAGATTTTGGCCTGTAGCTCAGCCGCCACCTAGGGAAACCTACCAAACCTGTGCATTTCTGAAAACTAGAGACCTAGGGGAATCCAAGATGGGGTGACTTGTGTGGCTCAGACCAGGTTCTGTTACCAAGAATCCTTTGCAAACCTCAAAATTTGGCTAAAAAAACCCATGTTCCTCAAATTTCTGTGGCAGAAAGATCTGGAATCTGAGAGGAGCAACAAATTTCCTTCCACCCAGCGTTCCCCCACGTATCCCGATAAAAATGATACCTCACTTGTGTGGGTAGGCCTAGCGCCTGCGACAGGAAACGCCCCAAAGCACAACGTGGACACAGCCAAATTTTTGAAGGAAAACAGAGGTGTTTTTTGCAAAGTGCCTACCTGTAGATTTTGGCCTGTAGCTCAGCCGCCTCCTAGGGAAACCTACCAAACCTGTGCATTTCTGAAAACTAGAGACCTAGGGGAATCCAAGATGGGGTGACTTGTGTGGCTCGGACCAGGTTCTGTTACCCAGAATCCTTTGCAAACCTCAACATTTGGCTAAAAAAACACATGTTCCTCACATTTCTGTGGCAGAAAGTTCTGGAATCTGAGAGGAGCCACAAATTTCCTTCCACCCAGCGTTCCCCCACGTCTCCCGATACAAATGATACCTCACTTGTGTGGGTAGGCCTAGCGCCCGCGACAGGAAACGCCCCAAAGCGCAACGTGGACACAGCCAAATTTTTGAAGGAAAACAGAGGTGTTTTTTTAAAAGTGCCTACCTGTAGATTTTGGCCTGTAGCTCAGCCGCCACCTAGGGAAACCTACCAAACCTGTGCATTTCTGAAAACTAGAGACCTAGGGGAATCCAAGATGGAGTGACTTGTGTGGCTCGGACCAGGTTCTGTTACCCAGAATCCTTTGCAAACCTCAAAATTTGGCTAAAAAAACACATGTTCCTCACATTTCTGTGGCAGAAAGTTCTGGAATCTTAGAGGAGCCACAAATTTCCTTCCACCCAGCGTTCCCCCACGTCTCCCGATAAAAATGAAACCTCACTTGTGTGGGTAGGCCTAGCGCCCGCGACAGGAAACGGCCCAAAGCGGAACGTGGACACAGCCAAATTTTTGAAGGAAAACAGAGGTGTTTTTTGCAAAGTGCCTCCCTGTAGATTTTGGCCTGTAGCTCAGCCGCCACCTAGGGAAACCTACCAAACCTGTGCATTTCTGAAAACTAGAGACCTAGGGGAATCCAAGATGGGGTGACTTGTGTGGCTCGGACCAGGTTCTGTTACCCAGAATCCTTTGCAAACCTCAAAGTTTGGCTAAAAAAACACATGGTCCTCACATTTCTGTGGCAGAAAGTTCTGGAATCTGAGAGGAGCCACAAATTTCCTTCCACCCAGCGTTCCCCCATGTCTCCCGATAAAAATGATACCTCACTTGTGTGGGTAGGCCTAGCGCCCGTGACAGGAAACGCCCCAAAGCGCAACGTGGACACAGCCAAATTTTTGAAGGAAAACAGAGGTGTTTTTTGCAAAGTGCCTACCTGTAGATTTTGGCCTGTAGCTCAGCTGCCACCTAGGGAAACCTACCAAACCTGTGCATTTCTGAAAACTAGAGACGTAGGGGAATCCAAGATGGGGTGACTTGTGTGGCTCGGACCAGGTTCTGCTACCCAGAATCCTTTGCAAACCTCAAAATTTGGCTAAAAAAACACATGTTCCTCACATTTCTGTGGCAGAAAGTTCTGGAATCTGAGAGGAGCCACAAATTTCCTTCCACCCAGCGTTCCCCCACGTCTCCCGATAAAAATGATACCTCACTTGTGTGGGTAGGCCTAGCGCCCGCGACAGGAATCGCCCCAAAGCGCAACGTGGACAAAGCCAAATTTTTGAAGGAAAACAGAGGTGTTTTTTGCAAAGTGCCTACCTGTAGATTTTGGCCTGTAGCTCAGCCGCCACCTAGGGAAACCTACCAAACCTGTGCATTTCTGAAAACTAGAGACCTAGGGGAATCCAAGATGGGGTGACTTGTGTGGCTCAGACCAGGTTCTGTTACCCAGAATCCTTTGCAAACCTCAAAATTTGGCTAAAAAAACACATGTTCCTTACATTTCTGTGGCAGAAAGATCTGGAATCTGAGAGGAGCCACAAATTTCCTTCCACCCAGCGTTCCCCCACGTATCCCGATAAAAATGATACCTCACTTGTGTGGGTAGGCCTAGCGCCTGCGACAGGAAATGCCCCAAAGCACAACGTGGACACAGCCAAATTTTTCAAGGAAAACAGAGGTGTTTTTTGCAAAGTGCCTACCTGTAGATTTTGGCCTGTAGCTCAGCCGCCACCTAGGGAAACCTACCAAACCTGTGCATTTCTGAAAACTAGAGACCTAGGGGAATCCAAGATGGGGTGACTTGTGTGGCTCAGACCAGGTTCTGTTACCAAGAATCCTTTGCAAACCTCAAAATTTGGCTAAAAAAACCCATGTTCCTCAAATTTCTGTGGCAGAAAGATCTGGAATCTGAGAGGAGCAACAAATTTCCTTCCACCCAGCGTTCCCCCACGTATCCCGATAAAAATGATACCTCACTTGTGTGGGTAGGCCTAGCGCCTGCGACAGGAAACGCCCCAAAGCACAACGTGGACACAGCCAAATTTTTGAAGGAAAACAGAGGTGTTTTTTGCAAAGTGCCTACCTGTAGATTTTGGCCTGTAGCTCAGCCGCCTCCTAGGGAAACCTACCAAACCTGTGCATTTCTGAAAACTAGAGACCTAGGGGAATCCAAGATGGGGTGACTTGTGTGGCTCGGACCAGGTTCTGTTACCCAGAATCCTTTGCAAACCTCAACATTTGGCTAAAAAAACACATGTTCCTCACATTTCTGTGGCAGAAAGTTCTGGAATCTGAGAGGAGCCACAAATTTCCTTCCACCCAGCGTTCCCCCACGTCTCCCGATACAAATGATACCTCACTTGTGTGGGTAGGCCTAGCGCCCGCGACAGGAAACGCCCCAAAGCGCAACGTGGACACAGCCAAATTTTTGAAGGAAAACAGAGGTGTTTTTTTAAAAGTGCCTACCTGTAGATTTTGGCCTGTAGCTCAGCCGCCACCTAGGGAAACCTACCAAACCTGTGCATTTCTGAAAACTAGAGACCTAGGGGAATCCAAGATGGAGTGACTTGTGTGGCTCGGACCAGGTTCTGTTACCCAGAATCCTTTGCAAACCTCAAAATTTGGCTAAAAAAACACATGTTCCTCACATTTCTGTGGCAGAAAGTTCTGGAATCTTAGAGGAGCCACAAATTTCCTTCCACCCAGCGTTCCCCCACGTCTCCCGATAAAAATGAAACCTCACTTGTGTGGGTAGGCCTAGCGCCCGCGACAGGAAACGGCCCAAAGCGGAACGTGGACACAGCCAAATTTTTGAAGGAAAACAGAGGTGTTTTTTGCAAAGTGCCTCCCTGTAGATTTTGGCCTGTAGCTCAGCCGCCACCTAGGGAAACCTACCAAACCTGTGCATTTCTGAAAACTAGAGACCTAGGGGAATCCAAGATGGGGTGACTTGTGTGGCTCAGACCAGGTTCTGTTACCCAGAATCCTTTGCAAACCTCAAAATTTGGCTAAAAAAACACATGTTCCTCACATTTCTGTGGCAGAAAGTTCTGGAATCTGAGAGGAGCCACAAATTTCCTTCCACCCAGCGTTCCCCCACGTCTCCCGATACAAATGATACCTCACTTGTGTGGGTAGGCCTAGCGCCCGCGACAGGAGACGCCCCAAAGCGCAACGTGGACACAGCCAAATTTTTTAAGGAAAACAGAGGTGTTTTTTGCAAAGTGCCTACCTGTAGCATTTGGCCTGTAGCTCAGCCGCCACCTAGGGAAACCTACCAAACCTGTGCATTTCTGAAAACTAGAGACCTAGGGGAATCCAAGATGGGGTGACTTGTGTGGCTCGGACCAGGTTCTGTTACCCAGAATCCTTTGCAAACCTCAAAATTTGGCTAAAAAAACACATGTTCCTCACATTTCTGTGGCAGAAAGTTCTGGAATCTGAGAGGAGCCACAAATTTCCTTCCACCCAGCGTTCCCCCACGTCTCCCGATAAAAATGAAACCTCACTTGTGTGGGTAGGCCTAGCGCCCGCGACAGGAAACGGCCCAAAGCGCAACGTGGACACAGCCAAATTTTTGAAGGAAAACAGAGGTGTTTTTTGCAAAGTGCCTCCCTGTAGATTTTGGCCTGTAGCTCAGCCGCCACCTAGGGAAACCTACCAAACCTGTGCATTTCTGAAAACTAGAGACCTAGGGGAATCCAAGATGGGGTGACTTGTGTGGCTCGGACCAGGTTCTGTTACCCAGAATCCTTTGCAAACCTCAAAATTTGGCTAAAAAAACACATGTTCCTCACATTTCTGTGGCAGAAAGTTCTGGAATCTGAGAGGAGCCACAAATTTCCTTCCACCCAGCGTTCCCCCACGTCTCCCGATAAAAATGATACCTCACTTGTGTGGGTAGGCCTAGCGCCCGCGACAGGAAACGCCCCAAAGCGCAACGTGGACACAGCCAAATTTTTTAAGGAAAACAGAGGTGTTTTTTGCAAAGTGCCTACCTGTAGCATTTGGCCTGTAGCTCAGCCGCCACCTAGGGAAACCTACCAAACCTGTGCATTTCTGAAAACTAGAGACCTAGGGGAATCCAAGATAGGGTGACATGTGTGGCTCGGACCAGGTTCTGTTACCCAGAATCCTTTGCAAACCTCAAAATTTGGCTAAAAAAACACATGTTCCTCACATTTCTGTGGCAGAAAGATCTGGAATCTGAGAGGAGCCACAAATTTCCTTCCACCCAGCGTTCCCCCACGTCTCCCGATAAAAATGAAACCTCACTTGTGTGGGTAGGCCTAGCGCCCGCGACAGGAAACGGCCCAAAGCGCAACGTGGACACAGCCAAATTTTTGAAGGAAAACAGAGGTGTTTTTTGCAAAGTGCCTCCCTGTAGATTTTGGCCTGTAGCTCAGCCGCCACCTAGGGAAACCTACCAAACCTGTGCATTTCTGAAAACTAGAGACCTAGGGGAATCCAAGATGGGGTGACTTGTGTGGCTCGGACCAGGTTCTGTTACCCAGAATCCTTTGCAAACCTCAAAATTTAGCTAAAAAAACACATGTTCCTCACATTTCTGTGGCAGAAAGTTCTGGAATCTGAGAGGAGCCACAAATTTCCTTCCACCCAGCGTTCCCCCACGTCTCCCGATAAAAATGATACCTCACTTGTGTGGGTAGGCCTAGCGCCCGCGACAGGAAACGACCCAAAGCGCAACGTGGACACAGCCACATTTTTGGAGGAAAACAGAGGTGTTTTTTGCAAAGTGCCTACCTGTAGATTTTGGCCTGTAGCTCAGCCGCCACCTAGGGAAACCTACCAAACCTGTGCATTTCTGAAAACTAGAGACCTAGGGGAATCCAAGATGGGGTGACTTGTGTGGCTCGGTCCAGGTTCTGTTACCCAGAATCCTTTGCAACCCTCAACATTTGGCTAAAAAAACACATGTTCCTCACATTTCTGTGGCAGAAAGTTCTGGAATCTGAGAGGAGCCACAAATTTCCTTCCACCCAGCTTTCCCCCACGTCTCCCGAAAAAAATGATACCTCACTTGTGTGGGTAGGCCTAGCTCCCGCGACAGGAAACGCCCCAAAGCGCAACGTTGACACAGCCAAATTTTTGAAGGAAAACAGAGGTGTTTTTTGCAAAGTGCCTACCTGTAGATTTTGGCCTGTAGCTCAGCCGCCACCTAGGGAAACCTACCAAACCTGTGCATTTCTGAAAACTAGAGACCTAGGGGAATCCAAGATGGGGTGACTTGTGTGGCTCGGACCAGGTTCTGTTACCCAGAATCCTTTGCAAACCTCAAAATTTGGCTAAAAAAACACATGTTCCTCACATTTCTGTGGCAGAAAGTTCTGGAATCTGAGAGGAGCCACAAATTTCCTTCCACCCAGCGTTGCCCCATGTCTCCCGATAAAAATGATACCTCACTTGTGTGGGTAGGCCTAGCGCCCGTGACAGGAAACGCCCCAAAGCGCAACGTGGACACAGCCAAATTTTTGAAGGAAAACAGAGGTGTTTTTTGCAAAGTGCCTACCTGTAGATTTTGGCCTGTAGCTTAGCTGCCACCTAGGGAAACCTACCAAACCTGTGCATTTCTGAAAACTAGAGACCTAGGGGAATCCAAGATGGGGTGACTTGTGTGGCTCGGACCAGGTTCTGTTACCCAGAATCCTTTGCAAACCTCAAAATTTGGCTAAAAAAACACATGTTCCTCACATTTCTGTGGCAGAAAGTTCTGGAATCTGAGAGGAGCCACAAATTTCCTTCCACCCAGCTTTCCCCCATGTCTCCCGATAAAAATGATACCTCACTTGTGTGGGTAGGCCTAGCGCCTGCGACAGGAATCGCCCCAAAGTGCAACGTGGACACAGCCAAATTTTTGAAGGAAAACAGAGGTGTTTTTTGCAAAGTGCCTACCTGTAGATTTTGGCCTGTAGCTCAGCCGCCACCTAGGGAAACCTACCAAACCTGTGCATTTCTGAAAACTAGAGACCTAGGGGAATCCAAGATGGGGTGACTTGTGTGGCTCGGACCAGGTTCTGTTACCCAGAATCCTTTGCAACCCTCAAAATTTGGGTAAAAAAACACATGTTCCTCACATTTCTGTGGCAGAAAGTTCTGGAATCTGAGAGGAGCCACAAATTTCCTTCCACCCAGCTTTCCCCCACGTCTCCCGAAAAAAATGATACCTCACTTGTGTGGGTAGGCCTAGCGCCCGCGACAGGAAACGGCCCAAAGCGCAACGTGGACACAGCCAAATTTTTGAAGGAAAACAGAGGTGTTTTTTGCAAAGTGCCTCCCTGTATATTTTGGCCTGTAGCTCAGCCGCCACCTAGGGAAACCTACCAAACCTGTGCATTTCTGAAAACTAGAGACCTAGGGGAATCCAAGATGGGGTGACTTGTGTGGCTCAGACCAGGTTCTGTTACCCAGAATCCTTTGCAAACCTCAAAATTTGGCTAAAAAAACACATGTTCCTCACATTTCTGTGGCAGAAAGATCTGGAATCTGAGAGGAGCCACAAATTTCCTTCCACCCAGCGTTCCCCCACGTCTCCCGATAAAAATGAAACCTCACTTGTGTGGGTAGGCCTAGCGCCCGCGACAGGAAACGGCCCAAAGCGCAACGTGGACACAGCCAAATTTTTGAAGGAAAACAGAGGTGTTTTTTGCAAAGTGCCTCCCTGTAGATTTTGGCCTGTAGCTCAGCCGCCACCTAGGGAAACCTACCAAACCTGTGCATTTCTGAAAACTAGAGACCTAGGGGAATCCAAGATGGGGTGACTTGTGTGGCTCGGACCAGGTTCTGTTACCCAGAATCCTTTGCAAACCTCAAAATTTAGCTAAAAAAACACATGTTCCTCACATTTCTGTGGCAGAAAGTTCTGGAATCTGAGAGGAGCCACAAATTTCCTTCCACCCAGCGTTCCCCCACGTCTCCCGATAAAAATGATACCTCACTTGTGTGGGTAGGCCTAGCGCCCGCGACAGGAAACGACCCAAAGCGCAACGTGGACACAGCCACATTTTTGGAGGAAAACAGAGGTGTTTTTTGCAAAGTGCCTACCTGTAGATTTTGGCCTGTAGCTCAGCCGCCACCTAGGGAAACCTACCAAACCTGTGCATTTCTGAAAACTAGAGACCTAGGGGAATCCAAGATGGGGTGACTTGTGTGGCTCGGTCCAGGTTCTGTTACCCAGAATCCTTTGCAACCCTCAACATTTGGCTAAAAAAACACATGTTCCTCACATTTCTGTGGCAGAAAGTTCTGGAATCTGAGAGGAGCCACAAATTTCCTTCCACCCAGCTTTCCCCCACGTCTCCCGAAAAAAATGATACCTCACTTGTGTGGGTAGGCCTAGCTCCCGCGACAGGAAACGCCCCAAAGCGCAACGTTGACACAGCCAAATTTTTGAAGGAAAACAGAGGTGTTTTTTGCAAAGTGCCTACCTGTAGATTTTGGCCTGTAGCTCAGCCGCCACCTAGGGAAACCTACCAAACCTGTGCATTTCTGAAAACTAGAGACCTAGGGGAATCCAAGATGGGGTGACTTGTGTGGCTCGGACCAGGTTCTGTTACCCAGAATCCTTTGCAAACCTCAAAATTTGGCTAAAAAAACACATGTTCCTCACATTTCTGTGGCAGAAAGTTCTGGAATCTGAGAGGAGCCACAAATTTCCTTCCACCCAGCGTTCCCCCATGTCTCCCGATAAAAATGATACCTCACTTGTGTGGGTAGGCCTAGCGCCCGTGACAGGAAACGCCCCAAAGCGCAACGTGGACACAGCCAAATTTTTGAAGGAAAACAGAGGTGTTTTTTGCAAAGTGCCTACCTGTAGATTTTGGCCTGTAGCTTAGCTGCCACCTAGGGAAACCTACCAAACCTGTGCATTTCTGAAAACTAGAGACCTAGGGGAATCCAAGATGGGGTGACTTGTGTGGCTCGGACCAGGTTCTGTTACCCAGAATCCTTTGCAAACCTCAAAATTTGGCTAAAAAAACACATGTTCCTCACATTTCTGTGGCAGAAAGTTCTGGAATCTGAGAGGAGCCACAAATTTCCTTCCACCCAGCTTTCCCCCATGTCTCCCGATAAAAATGATACCTCACTTGTGTGGGTAGGCCTAGCGCCTGCGACAGGAATCGCCCCAAAGTGCAACGTGGACACAGCCAAATTTTTGAAGGAAAACAGAGGTGTTTTTTGCAAAGTGCCTACCTGTAGATTTTGGCCTGTAGCTCAGCCGCCACCTAGGGAAACCTACCAAACCTGTGCATTTCTGAAAACTAGAGACCTAGGGGAATCCAAGATGGGGTGACTTGTGTGGCTCGGACCAGGTTCTGTTACCCAGAATCCTTTGCAACCCTCAAAATTTGGGTAAAAAAACACATGTTCCTCACATTTCTGTGGCAGAAAGTTCTGGAATCTGAGAGGAGCCACAAATTTCCTTCCACCCAGCTTTCCCCCACGTCTCCCGAAAAAAATGATACCTCACTTGTGTGGGTAGGCCTAGCGCCCGCGACAGGAAACGGCCCAAAGCGCAACGTGGACACAGCCAAATTTTTGAAGGAAAACAGAGGTGTTTTTTGCAAAGTGCCTCCCTGTAGATTTTGGCCTGTAGCTCAGCCGCCACCTAGGGAAACCTACCAAACCTGTGCATTTCTGAAAACTAGAGACCTAGGGGAATCCAAGATGGGGTGACTTGTGTGGCTCAGACCAGGTTCTGTTACCCAGAATCCTTTGCAAACCTCAAAATTTGGCTAAAAAAACACATGTTCCTCACATTTCTGTGGCAGAAAGTTCTGGAATCTGAGAGGAGCCACAAATTTCCTTCCACCCAGCGTTCCCCCACGTCTCCCGATACAAATGATACCTCACTTGTGTGGGTAGGCCTAGCGCCCGCGACAGGAGACGCCCCAAAGCGCAACGTGGACACAGCCAAATTTTTTAAGGAAAACAGAGGTGTTTTTTGCAAAGTGCCTACCTGTAGCATTTGGCCTGTAGCTCAGCCGCCACCTAGGGAAACCTACCAAACCTGTGCATTTCTGAAAACTAGAGACCTAGGGGAATCCAAGATGGGGTGACTTGTGTGGCTCGGACCAGGTTCTGTTACCCAGAATCCTTTGCAAACCTCAAAATTTGGCTAAAAAAACACATGTTCCTCACATTTCTGTGGCAGAAAGTTCTGGAATCTGAGAGGAGCCACAAATTTCCTTCCACCCAGCGTTCCCCCACGTCTCCCGATAAAAATGAAACCTCGCTTGTGTGGGTAGGCCTAGCGCCCGCGACAGGAAACGGCCCAAAGCGCAACGTGGACACAGCCAAATTTTTCAAGGAAAACAGAGGTGTTTTTTGCAAAGTGCCTCCCTGTAGATTTTGGCCTGTAGCTCAGCCGCCACCTAGGGAAACCTACCAAACCTGTGCATTTCTGAAAACTAGAGACCTAGGGGAATCCAAGATGGGGTGACTTGTGTGGCTCGGACCAGGTTCTGTTACCCAGAATCCTTTGCAAACCTCAAAATTTGGCTAAAAAAACACATGTTCCTCACATTTCTGTGGCAGAAAGTTCTGGAATCTGAGAGGAGCCACAAATTTCCTTCCACCCAGCGTTCCCCCACGTCTCCCGATAAAAATGATACCTCACTTGTGTGGGTAGGCCTAGCGCCCGCGACAGGAAACGCCCCAAAGCGCAACGTGGACACAGCCAAATTTTTTAAGGAAAACAGAGGTGTTTTTTGCAAAGTGCCTACCTGTAGCATTTGGCCTGTAGCTCAGCCGCCACCTAGGGAAACCTACCAAACCTGTGCATTTCTGAAAACTAGAGACCTAGGGGAATCCAAGATAGGGTGACTTGTGTGGCTCGGACCAGGTTCTGTTACCCAGAATCCTTTGCAAACCTCAAAATTTGGCTAAAAAAACACATGTTCCTCACATTTCTGTGGCAGAAAGATCTGGAATCTGAGAGGAGCCACAAATTTCCTTCCACCCAGCGTTCCCCCACGTCTCCCGATAAAAATGAAACCTCACTTGTGTGGGTAGGCCTAGCGCCCGCGACAGGAAACGGCCCAAAGCGCAACGTGGACACAGCCAAATTTTTGAATGAAAACAGAGGTGTTTTTTGCAAAGTGCCTCCCTGTAGATTTTGGCCTGTAGCTCAGCCGCCACCTAGGGAAACCTACCAAACCTGTGCATTTCTGAAAACTAGAGACCTAGGGGAATCCAAGATGGGGTGACTTGTGTGGCTCGGACCAGGTTCTGTTACCCAGAATCCTTTGCAAACCTCAAAATTTAGCTAAAAAAACACATGTTCCTCACATTTCTGTGGCAGAAAGTTCTGGAATCTGAGAGGAGCCACAAATTTCCTTCCACCCAGCGTTCCCCCACGTCTCCCGATAAAAATGATACCTCACTTGTGTGGGTAGGCCTAGCGCCCGCGACAGGAAACGACCCAAAGCGCAACGTGGACACAGCCACATTTTTGGAGGAAAACAGAGGTGTTTTTTGCAAAGTGCCTACCTGTAGATTTTGGCCTGTAGCTCAGCCGCCACCTAGGGAAACCTACCAAACCTGTGCATTTCTGAAAACTAGAGACCTAGGGGAATCCAAGATGGGGTGACTTGTGTGGCTCGGTCCAGGTTCTGTTACCCAGAATCCTTTGCAACCCTCAACATTTGGCTAAAAAAACACATGTTCCTCACATTTCTGTGGCAGAAAGTTCTGGAATCTGAGAGGAGCCACAAATTTCCTTCCACCCAGCTTTCCCCCACGTCTCCCGAAAAAAATTATACCTCACTTGTGTGGGTAGGCCTAGCTCCCGCGACAGGAAAAGCCCCAAAGCGCAACGTTGACACAGCCAAATTTTTGAAGGAAAACAGAGGTGTTTTTTGCAAAGTGCCTACCTGTAGATTTTGGCCTGTAGCTCAGCCGCCACCTAGGGAAACCTACCAAACCTGTGCATTTCTGAAAACTAGAGACCTAGGGGAATCCAAGATGGGGTGACTTGTGTGGCTCGGACCAGGTTCTGTTACCCAGAATCCTTTGCAAACCTCAAAATTTGGCTAAAAAAACACATGTTCCTCACATTTCTGTGGCAGAAAGTTCTGGAATCTGAGAGGAGCCACAAATTTCCTTCCACCCAGCGTTCCCCCATGTCTCCCGATAAAAATGATACCTCACTTGTGTGGGTAGGCCTAGCGCCCGTGACAGGAAACGCCCCAAAGCGCAACGTGGACACAGCCAAATTTTTGAAGGAAAACAGAGGTGTTTTTTGCAAAGTGCCTACCTGTAGATTTTGGCCTGTAGCTTAGCTGCCACCTAGGGAAACCTACCAAACCTGTGCATTTCTGAAAACTAGAGACCTAGGGGAATCCAAGATGGGGTGACTTGTGTGGCTCGGACCAGGTTCTGTTACCCAGAATCCTTTGCAAACCTCAAAATTTGGCTAAAAAAACACATGTTCCTCACATTTCTGTGGCAGAAAGTTCTGGAATCTGAGAGGAGCCACAAATTTCCTTCCACCCAGCTTTCCCCCATGTCTCCCGATAAAAATGATACCTCACTTGTGTGGGTAGGCCTAGCGCCTGCGACAGGAATCGCCCCAAAGTGCAACGTGGACACAGCCAAATTTTTGAAGGAAAACAGAGGTGTTTTTTGCAAAGTGCCTACCTGTAGATTTTGGCCTGTAGCTCAGCCGCCACCTAGGGAAACCTACCAAATCTGTGCATTTCTGAAAACTAGAGACCTAGGGGAATCCAAGATGGGGTGACTTGTGTGGCTCGGACCAGGTTCTGTTACCCAGAATCCTTTGCAACCCTCAAAATTTGGGTAAAAAAACACATGTTCCTCACATTTCTGTGGCAGAAAGTTCTGGAATCTGAGAGGAGCCACAAATTTCCTTCCACCCAGCTTTCCCCCACGTCTCCCGAAAAAAATGATACCTCACTTGTGTGGGTAGGCCTAGCGCCCGCGACAGGAAACGCCCCAAAGCGCAACGTTGACACAGCCAAATTTTTGAAGGAAAACAGAGGTGTTTTTTGCAAAGTGCCTACCTGTAGATTTTGGCCTGTAGCTCAGCCGCCACCTAGGGAAACCTACCAAACCTGTGCATTTCTGAAAACTAGAGACCTAGGGGAATCCAAGATGGGGTGACTTGTGTGGCTCGGACCAGGTTCTGTTACCCAGAATCCTTTGCAAACCTCAAAATTTGGCTAAAAAAACACATGTTCCTCACATTTCTGTGGCAGAAAGTTCTGGAATCTGAGAGGAGCCACAAATTTCCTTCCACCCAGCGTTCCCCCATGTCTCCCGATAAAAATGATACCTCACTTGTGTGGGTACGCCTAGCGCCCGTGACAGGAAACGCCCCAAAGCGCAACGTGGACACAGCCAAATTTTTGAAGGAAAACAGAGGTGTTTTTTGCAAAGTGCCTACCTGTAGATTTTGGCCTGTAGCTGAGCTGCCACCTAGGGAAACCTACCAAACCTGTGCATTTCTGAAAACTAGAGACCTAGGGGAATCCAAGATGGGGTGACTTGTGTGGCTCGGACCAGGTTCTGTTACCCAGAATCCTTTGCAAACCTCAAAATTTGGCTAAAAAAACACATGTTCCTCACATTTCTGTGGCAGAAAGTTCTGGAATCTGAGAGGAGCCACAAATTTCCTTCCACCCAGCTTTCCCCCACGTCTCCCGATAAAAATGATACCTCACTTGTGTGGGTAGGCCTAGCGCCCGCGACAGGAATCGCCCCAAAGTGCAACGTGGACACAGCCAAATTTTTGAAGGAAAACAGAGGTGTTTTTTGCAAAGTGCCTACCTGTAGATTTTGGCCTGTAGCTCAGCCGCCACCTAGGGAAACCTACCAAACCTGTGCATTTCTGAAAACTAGAGACCTAGGGGAATCCAAGATGGGGTGACTTGTGTGGCTCGGACCAGGTTCTGTTACCCAGAATCCTTTGCAAACCTCAAAATTTGGCTAAAAAAACACATGTTCCTCACATTTCTGTGGCAGAAAGTTCTGGAATCTGAGAGGAGCCACAAATTTCTTTCCACCCAGCGTTCCCCACCGTCTCCCGATAAAAATGATACCTCACTTGTGTGGGTAGGCCTAGCGCCCGCGACAGGAATCGCCCCAAAGCGCAACGTGGACACAGCCAAATTTTTGAAGGAAAACAGAGGTGTTTTTTGCAAAGTGCCTACCTGTAGATTTTGGCCTGTAGCTCAGCCGCCACCTAGGGAAACCTACCAAACCTGTGCATTTCTGAAAACTAGAGACCTAGGGGAATCCAAGAAGGGGTGACTTGTGTGGCTCAGACCAGGTTCTGTTACCAAGAATCCTTTGCAAACCTCAAAATTTGGCTAAAAAAACACATGTTCCTCACATTTCTGTGGCAGAAAGATCTGGAATCTGAGAGGAGCCACAAATTTCCTTCCACCCAGCGTTCCCCCACGTATCCCGATAAAAATGATACCTCACTTGTGTGGGTAGGCCTAGCGCCTGCGACAGGAAACGACCCAAAGCACAACGTGGACACAGCCAAATTTTTGAAGGAAAACAGAGGTCTTTTTTGCAAAGTGCCTACCTGTAGATTTTGGCCTGTAGCTCAGCCGCCTCCTAGGGAAACCTACCAAACCTGTGCATTTCTGAAAACTAGAGACCTAGGGGAATCCAAGATGGGGTGACTTGTGTGGCTCGGACCAGGTTCTGTTACCCAGAATCCTTTGCAAACCTCAACATTTGGCTAAAAAAACACATGTTCCTCACATTTCTGTGGCAGAAAGTTCTGGAATCTGAGAGGAGCCACAAATTTCCTTCCACCCAGCGTTCCCCCACGTCTCCCGATACAAATGATACCTCACTTGTGTGGGTAGGCCTAGCGCCCGCGACAGGAAACGCCCCAAAGCACAACGTGGACACAGCCAAATTTTTGAAGAAAACAGAGGTGTTTTTTGCAAAGTGCCTACCTGTAGATTTTGGCCTGTAGCTCAGCCGCCTCCTAGGGAAACCTACCAAACCTGTGCATTTCTGAAAACTAGAGACCTAGGGGAATCCAAGATGGGGTGACTTGTGTGGCTCGGACCAGGTTCTGTTACCCAGAATCCTTTGCAATCCTCAAAATTTGGCTAAAAAAACACATGTTCCTCACATTTCTGTGGCAGAAAGTTCTGGAATCTGAGAGGAGCCACAAATTTCCTTCCACCCAGCGTTCCCCCACGTCTCCCGATACAAATGATACCTCACTTGTGTGGGTAGGCCTAGCGCCCGCGACAGGAAACGCCCCAAAGCGCAACGTGGACACAGCCAAATTTTTTAAGGAAAACAGAGGTGTTTTTTGCAAAGTGCCTACCTGTAGCATTTGGCCTGTAGCTCAGCCGCCACCTAGGGAAACCTACCAAACCTGTGCATTTCTGAAAACTAGAGACCTAGGGGAATCCAAGATGGGCTGACTTGTGTGGCTCGGACCAGGTTCTGTTACCCAGAATCCTTTGCAAACCTCAAAATTTGGCTAAAAAAACACATGTTCCTCCCATTTCTGTGGCAGAAAGATCTGGAATCTGAGAGGAGCCACAAATTTCCTTCCACCCAGCGTTCCCCCACGTCTCCCGATAAAAATGAAACCTCACTTGTGTGGGTAGGCCTAGCGCCCGCGACAGGAAACGGCCCAAAGCGCAACGTGGACACAGCCAAATTTTTGAAGGAAAACAGAGGTGTTTTTTGCAAAGTGCCTCTCTGTAGATTTTGGCCTGTAGCTCAGCCGCCACCTAGGGAAACCTACCAAACCTGTGCATTTCTGAAAACTAGAGACCTAGGGGAATCCAAGATGGGGTGACTTGTGTGGCTCGGACCAGGTTCTGTTACCCAGAATCCTTTGCAAACCTCAAAATTTAGCTAAAAAAACACATGTTCCTCACATTTCTGTGGCAGAAAGTTCTGGAATCTGAGAGGAGCCACAAATTTCCTTCCACCCAGCGTTCCCCCACGTCTCCCGATAAAAATGATACCTCACTTGTGTGGGTAGGCTTAGCGCCCGCGACAGGAAACGACCCAAAGCGCAACGTGGACACAGCCAAATTTTTGGAGGAAAACAGAGGTGTTTTTTGCAAAGTGCCTACCTGTAGATTTTGGCCTGTAGCTCAGCCGCCACCTAGGGAAACCTACCAAACCTGTGCATTTCTGAAAACTAGAGACCTAGGGGAATCCAAGATGGGGTGACTTGTGTGGCTCGGACCAGGTTCTGTTACCCAGAATCCTTTGCAACCCTCAAAATTTGGCTAAAAAAACACATGTTCCTCACATTTCTGTGGCAGAAAGTTCTGGAATCTGAGAGGAGCCACAAATTTCCTTCCACCCAGCTTTCCCCCACGTCTCCCGAAAAAAATGATACCTCACTTGTGTGGGTAGGCCTAGCGCCCGCGACAGGAAACGCCCCAAAGCGCAACGTTGACACAGCCAAATTTTTGAAGGAAAACAGAGGTGTTTTTTGCAAAGTGCCTACCTGTAGATTTTGGCCTGTAGCTCAGCCGCCACCTAGGGAAACCTACCAAACCTGTGCATTTCTGAAAACTAGAGACCTAGGGGAATCCAAGATGGGGTGACTTGTGTGGCTCGGACCAGGTTCTGTTACCCAGAATCCTTTGCAAACCTCAAAATTTGGCTAAAAAAACACATGTTCCTCACATTTCTGTGGCAGAAAGTTCTGGAATCTGAGAGGAGCCACAAATTTCCTTCCACCCAGCGTTCCCCCATGTCTCCCGATAAAAATGATACCTCACTTGTGTGGGTAGGCCTAGCGCCCGTGACAGGAAACGCCCCAAAGCGCAACGTGGACACAGCCAAATTTTTGAAGGAAAACAGAGGTGTTTTTTGCAAAGTGCCTACCTGTAGATTTTGGCCTGTAGCTTAGCTGCCACCTAGGGAAACCTACCAAACCTGTGCATTTCTGAAAACTAGAGACCTAGGGGAATCCAAGATGGGGTGACTTGTGTGGCTCGGACCAGGTTCTGTTACCCAGAATCCTTTGCAAACCTCAAAATTTGGCTAAAAAAACACATGTTCCTCACATTTCTGTGGCAGAAAGTTCTGGAATCTGAGAGGAGCCACAAATTTCCTTCCACCCAGCGTTCCCCCACGTCTCCCGATAAAAATGAAACCTCACTTGTGTGGGTAGGCCTAGCGCCCGCGACAGGAAACGGCCCAAAGCGCAACGTGGACACAGCCAAATTTTTGAAGGAAAACAGAGGTGTTTTTTGCAAAGTGCCTCCCTGTAGATTTTGGCCTGTAGCTCAGCCGCCACCTAGGGAAACCTACCAAACCTGTGCATTTCTGAAAACTAGAGACCTAGGGGAATCCAAGATGGGGTGACTTGTGTGGCTCGGACCAGGTTCTGTTACCCAGAATCCTTTGCAAACCTCAAAATTTGGCTAAAAAAACACATGTTCCTCACATTTCTGTGGCAGAAAGTTCTGGAATCTGAGAGGAGCCACAAATTTCCTTCCACCCAGCGTTCCCCCACGTCTCCCGATAAAAATGATACCTCACTTGTGTGGGTAGGCCTAGCGCCCGCGACAGGAAACGCCCCAAAGCGCAACGTGGACACAGCCAAATTTTTTAAGGAAAACAGAGGTGTTTTTTGCAAAGTGCCTACCTGTAGATTTTGGCCTGTAGCTCAGCCGCCACCTAGGGAAACCTACCAAACCTGTGCATTTCTGAAAACTAGAGACCTAGGGGAATCCAAGATGGGGTGACTTGTGTGGCTCGGACCAGGTTCTGTTACCCAGAATCCTTTGCAAACCTCAAAATTTGGCTAAAAAAACACATGTTCCTCACATTTCTGTGGCAGAAAGATCTGGAATCTGAGAGGAGCCACAAATTTCCTTCCACCCAGCGTTCCCCCACGTCTCCCGATAAAAATGAAACCTCACTTGTGTGGGTAGGCCTAGCGCCCGCGACAGGAAACGGCCCAAAGCGCAACGTGGACACAGCCAAATTTTTGAAGGAAAACAGAGGTGTTTTTTGCAAAGTGCCTCCCTGTAGATTTTGGCCTGTAGCTCAGCCGCCACCTAGGGAAACCTACCAAACCTGTGCATTTCTGAAAACTAGAGACCTAGGGGAATCCAAGATGGGGTGACTTGTGTGGCTCGGACCAGGTTCTGTTACCCAGAATCCTTTGCAAACCTCAAAATTTAGCTAAAAAAACACATGTTCCTCACATTTCTGTGGCAGAAAGTTCTGGAATCTGAGAGGAGCCACAAATTTCCTTCCACCCAGCGTTCCCCCACGTCTCCCGATAAAAATGATACCTCACTTGTGTGGGTAGGCCTAGCGCCCGCGACAGGAAACGACCCAAAGCGCAACGTGGACACAGCCAAATTTTTGGAGGAAAACAGAGGTGTTTTTTGCAAAGTGCCTACCTGTAGATTTTGGCCTGTAGCTCAGCCGCCACCTAGGGAAACCTACCAAACCTGTGCATTTCTGAAAACTAGAGACCTAGGGGAATCCAAGATGGGGTGACTTGTGTGGCTCGGACCAGGTTCTGTTACCCAGAATCCTTTGCAACCCTCAAAATTTGGCTAAAAAAACACATGTTCCTCACATTTCTGTGGCAGAAAGTTCTGGAATCTGAGAGGAGCCACAAATTTCCTTCCACCCAGCGTTCCCCCACGTCTCCCGATAAAAATGATACCTCACTTGTGTGGGTAGGCCTAGCGCCCGCGACAGGAAACGACCCAAAGCGCAACGTGGACACAGCCAAATTTTTGGAGGAAAACAGAGGTGTTTTTTGCAAAGTGCCTACCTGTAGATTTTGGCCTGTAGCTCAGCCGCCACCTAGGGAAACCTACCAAACCTGTGCATTTCTGAAAACTAGAGACCTAGGGGAATCCAAGATGGGGTGACTTGTGTGGCTCGGACCAGGTTCTGTTACCCAGAATCCTTTGCAAACCTCAAAATTTGGCTAAAAAAACACATGTTCCTCACATTTCTGTGGCAGAAAGTTCTGGAATCTGAGAGGAGCCACAAATTTCCTTCCACCCAGCGTTCCCCCATGTCTCCCGATAAAAATGATACCTCACTTGTGTGGGTAGGCCTAGCGCCCGTGACAGGAAACGCCCCAAAGCGCAACGTGGACACAGCCAAATTTTTGAAGGAAAACAGAGGTGTTTTTTGCAAAGTGCCTACCTGTAGATTTTGGCCTGTAGCTTAGCTGCCAACTAGGGAAACCTACCAAACCTGTGCATTTCTGAAAACTAGAGACCTAGGGGAATCCAAGATGGGGTGACTTGTGTGGCTCGGACCAGGTTCTGTTACCCAGAATCCTTTGCAAACCTCAAAATTTGGCTAAAAAAACACATGTTCCTCACATTTCTGAGGCAGAAAGTTCTGGAATCTGAGAGGAGCCACAAATTTCCTTCCACCCAGCTTTCCCCCATGTCTCCCGATAAAAATGATACCTCACTTGTGTGGGTAGGCCTAGCGCCTGCGACAGGAATCGCCCCAAAGTGCAACGTGGACACAGCCAAATTTTTGAAGGAAAACAGAGGTGTTTTTTGCAAAGTGCCTACCTGTAGATTTTGGCCTGTAGCTCAGCCGCCACCTAGGGAAACCTACCAAACCTGTGCATTTCTGAAAACTAGAGACCTAGGGGAATCCAAGATGGGGTGACTTGTGTGGCTCGGACCAGGTTCTGTTACACAGAATCCTTTGCAACCCTCAAAATTTGGGTAAAAAAACACATGTTCCTCACATTTCTGTGGCAGAAAGTTCTGGAATCTGAGAGGAGCCACAAATTTCCTTCCACCCAGCTTTCCCCCACGTCTCCCGAAAAAAATGATACCTCACTTGTGTGGGTAGGCCTAGCGCCCGCGACAGGAAACGCCCCAAAGCGCAACGTTGACACAGCCAAATTTTTGAAGGAAAACAGAGGTGTTTTTTGCAAAGTGCCTACCTGTAGATTTTGGCCTGTAGCTCAGCCGCCACCTAGGGAAACCTACCAAACCTGTGCATTTCTGAAAACTAGAGACCTAGGGGAATCCAAGATGGGGTGACTTGTGTGGCTCGGACCAGGTTCTGTTACCCAGAATCCTTTGCAAACCTCAAAATTTGGCTAAAAAAACACATGTTCCTCACATTTCTGTGGCAGAAAGTTCTGGAATCTGAGAGGAGCCACAAATTTCCTTCCACCCAGCGTTCCCCCATGTCTCCCGATAAAAATGATACCTCACTTGTGTGGGTAGGCCTAGCGCCCGTGACAGGAAACGCCCCAAAGCGCAACGTGGACACAGCCAAATTTTTGAAGGAAAACAGAGGTGTTTTTTGCAAAGTGCCTACCTGTAGATTTTGGCCTGTAGCTGAGCTGCCACCTAGGGAAACCTACCAAACCTGTGCATTTCTGAAAACTAGAGACCTAGGGGAATCCAAGATGGGGTGACTTGTGTGGCTCGGACCAGGTTCTGTTACCCAGAATCCTTTGCAAACCTCAAAATTTGGCTAAAAAAACACATGTTCCTCACATTTCTGTGGCAGAAAGTTCTGGAATCTGAGAGGAGCCACAAATTTCCTTCCACCCAGCTTTCCCCCACGTCTCCCGATAAAAATGATACCTCACTTGTGTGGGTAGGCCTAGCGCCCGCGACAGGAATCGCCCCAAAGTGCAACGTGGACACAGCCAAATTTTTGAAGGAAAACAGAGGTGTTTTTTGCAAAGTGCCTACCTGTAGATTTTGGCCTGTAGCTCAGCCGCCACCTAGGGAAACCTACCAAACCAGTGCATTTCTGAAAACTAGAGACCTAGGGGAATCCAAGATGGGGTGACTTGTGTGGCTCGGACCAGGTTCTGTTACCCAGAATCCTTTGCAAACCTCAAAATTTGGCTAAAAAAACACATGTTCCTCACATTTCTGTGGCAGAAAGTTCTGGAATCTGAGAGGAGCCACAAATTTCTTTCCACCCAGCGTTCCCCACCGTCTCCCGATAAAAATGATACCTCACTTGTGTGGGTAGGCCTAGCGCCCGCGACAGGAATCGCCCCAAAGCGCAACGTGGACACAGCCAAATTTTTGAAGGAAACCAGAGGTGTTTTTTGCAAAGTGCCTACCTGTAGATTTTGGCCTGTAGCTCAGCCGCCACCTAGGGAAACCTACCAAACCTGTGCATTTCTGAAAACTAGAGACCTAGGGGAATCCAAGATGGGGTGACTTGTGTGGCTCAGACCAGGTTCTGTTACCAAGAATCCTTTGCAAACCTCAAAATTTGGCTAAAAAAACACATGTTCCTCACATTTCTGTGGCAGAAAGATCTGGAATCTGAGAGGAGCCACAAATTTCCTTCCACCCAGCGTTCCCCCACGTATCCCGATAAAAATGATACCTCACTTGTGTGGGTAGGCCTAGCGCCTGCGACAGGAAACGACCCAAAGCACAACGTGGACACAGCCAAATTTTTGAAGGAAAACAGAGGTGTTTTTTGCAAAGTGCCTACCTGTAGATTTTGGCCTGTAGCTCAGCCGCCTCCTAGGGAAACCTACCAAACCTGTGCATTTCTGAAAACTAGAGACCTAGGGGAATCCAAGATGGGGTGACTTGTGTGGCTCGGACCAGGTTCTGTTACCCAGAATCCTTTGCAAACCTCAACATTTGGCTAAAAAAACACATGTTCCTCACATTTCTGTGGCAGAAAGTTCTGGAATCTGAGAGGAGCCACAAATTTCCTTCCACCCAGCGTTCCCCCACGTCTCCCGATACAAATGATACCTCACTTGTGTGGGTAGGCCTAGCGCCCGCGACAGGAAACGCCCCAAAGCACAACGTGGACACAGCCAAATTTTTGAAGAAAACAGAGGTGTTTTTTGCAAAGTGCCTACCTCTAGATTTTGGCCTGTAGCTCAGCCGCCTCCTAGGGAAACCTACCAAACCTGTGCATTTCTGAAAACTAGAGACCTAGGGGAATCCAAGATGGGGTGACTTGTGTGGCTCGGACCAGGTTCTGTTACCCAGAATCCTTCGCAAACCTCAAAATTTGGCTAAAAAAACACATGTTCCTCACATTTCTGTGGCAGAAAGTTCTGGAATCTGAGAGGAGCCACAAATTTCCTTCCACCCAGCGTTCCCCCACGTCTCCCGATACAAATGATACCTCACTTGTGTGGGTAGGCCTAGCGCCCGCGACAGGAAACGCCCCAAAGCGCAACGTGGACACAGCCAAATTTTTTAAGGAAAACAGAGGTGTTTTTTGCAAAGTGCCTACCTGTAGCATTTGGCCTGTAGCTCAGCCGCCACCTAGGGAAACCTACCAAACCTGTGCATTTCTGAAAACTAGAGACCTAGGGGAATCCAAGATGGGGTGACTTGTGTGGCTCGGACCAGGTTCTGTTACCCAGAATCCTTTGCAAACCTCAAAATTTGGCTAAAAAAACACATGTTCCTCACATTTCTGTGGCAGAAAGATCTGGAATCTGAGAGGAGCCACAAATTTCCTTCCACCCAGCGTTCCCCCACGTCTCCCGATAAAAATGAAACCTCACTTGTGTGGGTAGGCCTAGCGCCCGCGACAGGAAACGGCCCAAAGCGCAACGTGGACACAGCCAAATTTTTGAAGGAAAACAGAGGTGTTTTTTGCAAAGTGCCTCCCTGTAGATTTTGGCCTGTAGCTCAGCCGCCACCTAGGGAAACCTACCAAACCTGTGCATTTCTGAAAACTAGAGACCTAGGGGAATCCAAGATGGGGTGACTTGTGTGGCTCGGACCAGGTTCTGTTACCCAGAATCCTTTGCAAACCTCAAAATTTAGCTAAAAAAACACATGTTCCTCACATTTCTGTGGCAGAAAGTTCTGGAATCTGAGAGGAGCCACAAATTTCCTTCCACCCAGCGTTCCCCCACGTCTCCCGATAAAAATGATACCTCACTTGTGTGGGTAGGCCTAGCGCCCGCGACAGGAAACGACCCAAAGCGCAACGTGGACACAGCCAAATTTTTGGAGGAAAACAGAGGTGTTTTTTGCAAAGTGCCTACCTGTAGATTTTGGCCTGTAGCTCAGCCGCCACCTAGGGAAACCTACCAAACCTGTGCATTTCTGAAAACTAGAGACCTAGGGGAATCCAAGATGGGGTGACTTGTGTGGCTCGGACCAGGTTCTGTTACCCAGAATCCTTTGCAACCCTCAAAATTTGGCTAAAAAAACACATGTTCCTCACATTTCTGTGGCAGAAAGTTCTGGAATCTGAGAGGAGCCACAAATTTCCTTCCACCCAGCTTTCCCCCACGTCTCCCGAAAAAAATGATACCTCACTTGTGTGGGTAGGCCTAGCGCCCGCGACAGGAAACGCCCCAAAGCGCAACGTTGACACAGCCAAATTTTTGAAGGAAAACAGAGGTGTTTTTTGCAAAGTGCCTACCTGTAGATTTTGGCCTGTAGCTCAGCCGCCACCTAGGGAAACCTACCAAATCGGTGCATTTCTGAAAACTAGAGACCTAGGGGAATCCAAGATGGGGTGACTTGTGTGGCTCGGACCAGGTTCTGTTACCCAGAATCCTTTGCAAACCTCAAAATTTGGCTAAAAAAACACATGTTCCTCACATTTCTGTGGCAGAAAGTTCTGGAATCTGAGAGGAGCCACAAATTTCCTTCCACCCAGCGTTCCCCCATGTCTCCCGATAAAAATGATACCTCACTTGTGTGGGTAGGCCTAGCGCCAGTGACAGGAAACGCCCCAAAGCGCAACGTGGATACAGCCAAATTTTTGAAGGAAAACAGAGGTGTTTTTTGCAAAGTGCCTACCTGTAGATTTTGGCCTGTAGCTTAGCTGCCACCTAGGGAAACCTACCAAACCTGTGCATTTCTGAAAACTAGAGACCTAGGGGAATCCAAGATGGGGTGACTTGTGTGGCTCGGACCAGGTTCTGTTACCCAGAATCCTTTGCAAACCTCAAAATTTGGCTAAAAAAACACATGTTCCTCACATTTCTGTGGCAGAAAGTTCTGGAATCTGAGAGGAGCCACAAATTTCCTTCCACCCAGCGTTCCCCCACGTCTCCCGATAAAAATGAAACCTCACTTGTGTGGGTAGGCCTAGCGCCTGCGACAGGAAACGCCCCAAAGCGCAACGTGGACACAGCCAAATTTTTGAAGGAAAACAGAGGTGTTTTTTGCAAAGTGCCTACCTGTAGATTTTGGCCTGTAGCTCAGCCGCCACCTAGGGAAACCTACCAAACCTGTGCATTTCTGAAAACTAGAGACCTAGGGGAATCCAAGATGGGGTGACTTGTGTGGCTCGGACCAGGTTCTGTTACCCAGAATCCTTTGCAAACCTCAAAATTTGGCTAAAAAAACACATGTTCCTCACATTTCTGTGGCAGAAAGTTCTGGAATCTGAGAGGAGCCACAAATTTCCTTCCACCCAGCGTTCCCCCACGTTACCCGATAAAAATGATACCTCACTTGTGTGGGTAAGCCTAGCGCCCGCGACAGGAAACGCCCCAAAGCGCAACGTGGACACAGCCAAATTTTTTAAGGAAAACAGAGGTGTTTTTTGCAAAGTGCCTACCTGTAGATTTTGGCCTGTAGCTCAGCCGCCACCTAGGGAAACCTACCAAACCTGTGCATTTCTGAAAACTAGAGACCTAGGGGAATCCAAGATGGGGTGACTTGTGTGGCTCAGACCAGGTTCTGTTACCAAGAATCCTTTGCAAACCTCAAAATTTGGCTAAAAAAACACATGTTCCTCACATTTCTGTGGCAGAAAGTTCTGGAATCTGAGAGGAGCCACAAATTTCCTTCCACCCAGCGTTCCCCCACGTCTCCCGATAAAAATGATACCTCACTTGTGTGGGTAGGCCTAGCGCCCGCGACAGGAAACGACCCAAAGCGCAACGTGGACACAGCCAAATTTTTGGAGGAAAACAGAGGTGTTTTTCGCAAAGTGCCTACCTGTAGATTTTGGCCTGTAGCTCAGCCGCCACCTAGGGAAACCTACCAAACCTGTGCATTTCTGAAAACTAGAGACCTAGGGGAATCCAAGATGGGGTGACTTGTGTGGCTCGGACCAGGTTCTGTTACCCAGAATCCTTTGCAACCCTCAAAATTTGGGTAAAAAAACACATGTTCCTCACATTTCTGTGGCAGAAAGTTCTGGAATCTGAGAGGAGCCACAAATTTCCTTCCACCCAGCTTTCCCCCACGTCTCCCGAAAAAAATGATACCTCACTTGTGTGGGTAGGCCTAGCGCCCGCGACAGGAAACGCCCCAAAGCGCAACGTTGACACAGCCAAATTTTTGAAGGAAAACAGAGGTGTTTTTTGCAAAGTGCCTACCTGTAGATTTTGGCCTGTAGCTCAGCCGCCACCTAGGGAAACCTACCAAACCTGTGCATTTCTGAAAACTAGAGACCTAGGGGAATCCAAGATGGGGTGACTTGTGTGGCTCGGACCAGGTTCTGTTACCCAGAATCCTTTGCAAACCTCAAAATTTGGCTAAAAAAACACATGTTCCTCACATTTCTGTGGCAGAAAGTTCTGGAATCTGAGAGGAGCCACAAATTTCCTTCCACCCAGCGTTCCCCCATGTCTCCCGATAAAAATGATACCTCACTTGTGTGGGTAGGCCTAGCGCCCGTGACAGGAAACGCCCCAAAGCGCAACGTGGACACAGCCAAATTTTTGAAGGAAAACAGAGGTATTTTTTGCAAAGTGCCTACCTGTAGATTTTGGCCTGTAGCTTAGCTGCCACCTAGGGAAACCTACCAAACCTGTGCATTTCTGAAAACTAGAGACCTAGGGGAATCCAAGATGGGGTGACTTGTGTGGCTCGGAGCAGGTTCTGTTACCCAGAATCCTTTGCAAACCTCAAAATTTGGCTAAAAAAACACATGTTCCTCACATTTCTGTGGCAGAAAGTTCTGGAATCTGAGAGGAGCCACAAATTTCCTTCCACCCAGCTTTCCCCCATGTCTCCCGATAAAAATGATACCTCACTTGTGTGGGTAGGCCTAGCGCCTGCGAAAGGAATCGCCCCAAAGTGCAACGTGGACACAGCCAAATTTTTGAAGGAAAACAGAGGTGTTTTTTGCAAAGTGCCTACCTGTAGATTTTGGCCTGTAGCTCAGCCGCCACCTAGGGAAACCTACCAAACCTGTGCATTTCTGAAAACTAGAGACCTAGGGGAATCCAAGATGGGGTGACTTGTGTGGCTCAGACCAGGTTCTGTTACCAAGAATCCTTTGCAAACCTCAAAATTTGGCTAAAAAAACACATGTTCCTCACATTTCTGTGGCAGAAAGTTCTGGAATCTGAGAGGAGCCACAAATTTCCTTCCACCCAGCGTTCCCCCACGTATCCCGATAAAAATGATACCTCACTTGTGTGGGTAAGCCTAGCGCCTGCGACAGGAAACGCCCCAAAGCACAACGTGGACACAGCCAAATTTTTGAAGGAAAACAGAGGTGTTTTTTGCAAAGTGCCTACCTGTAGATTTTGGCCTGTAGCTCAGCCGCCTCCTAGGGAAACCTACCAAACCTGTGCATTTCTGAAAACTAGAGACCTAGGGGAATCCAAGATGGGGTGACTTGTGTGGCTCGGACCAGGTTCTGTTACCCAGAATCCTTTGCAAACCTCAACATTTGGCTAAAAAAACACATGTTCCTCACATTTCTGTGGCAGAAAGTTCTGGAATCTGAGAGGAGCCACAAATTTCCTTCCACCCAGCGTTCCCCCACGTCTCCCGATACAAATGATACCTCACTTGTGTGGGTAGGCCTAGCGCCCGCGACAGGAAACGGCCCAAAGCGGAACGTGGACACAGCCAAATTTTTGAAGGAAAGCAGAGGTGTTTTTTGCAAAGTGCCTCCCTGTAGATTTTGGCCTGTAGCTCAGCCGCCACCTAGGGAAACCTACCAAACCTGTGCATTTCTGAAAACTAGAGACCTAGGGGAATCCAAGATGGGGTGACTTGTGTGGCTCAGACCAGGTTCTGTTACCCAGAATCCTTTGCAAACCTCAAAATTTGGCTAAAAAAACACATGTTCCTCACATTTCTGTGGCAGAAAGATCTGGAATCTGAGAGGAGCCACAAATTTCCTTCCACCCAGCGTTCCCCCACGTATCCCGATAAAAATGATACCTCACTTGTGTGGGTAGGCCTAGCGCCCGCGACAGGAAACGCCCCAAAGCACAACGTGGACACAGCCAAATTTTTGAAGGAAAACAGAGGTGTTTTTTGCAAAGTGCCTACCTGTAGATTTTGGCCTGTAGCTCAGCCGCCTCCTAGGGAAACCTACCAAACCTGTGCATTTCTGAAAACTAGAGACCTAGGGGAATCCAAGATGGGGTGACTTGTGTGGCTCGGACCAGGTTCTGTTACCCAGA